>NC_058406.1:113261824-113404485 GCF_002201575.2 Neomonachus schauinslandi | reverse complement strand
AAGCCTGCTTCTCCCTCTCCCACTCCCCCTGCTTGTGTTCCCTCTCTCGCTGTCTCTGTCTCTGTCAAATAAATAAATAAAATCTTTAAAAAAATAAAATAAAATAAAATTTAACTGTATAGATCTAGATGTTGGCCTGTAGAACTTTGTGCATTCCTTGTTGCAGCTTCTTTGCTATAATAACTTGCCTATTAATAATTCATTGAAAAAATATTGAGAGGTTCTAGCTCTGTAACCTTCTCCTGACATCCCTTTTTATTATAGTCAAAGCAACTGCTTCATTAATGATTACACTTCTACATCTTTTCCACAAAATATAATTTTTTTATTAAAAGGATCATTCACTTCTTAATATTGTCTCTGGTACCTCTATCCTTTAGTGATCCACACAAAAAGTGGTTTTTCTTGCATTTTGTAATTGATTCATAGGTTATTAAATACCACAGCTATGACACAGTAGAAACATCTGTATACTTAGAACTAACTGTATAGTTAGCATTTGTCCAAAACTGCATAATTTATTCTAATATGTGCTTTTTCAATATTAAGCAATATTTTCTCTGCCTATCTCGATAATATGAGTATTTATTTACTCACAAAGGAATACACTTTACTTTACCTCCATCTTGTTATCCATTTGTGACTTTAGCCACTTTTACTGCTATAATAGGAAGAAAGAATGTTTCTCCAACAGGATGTGGCTCTTTGTTTTCAGCTATTAGTAAAATCTCCAACTTTTAAACCTTTAGCATAAACTTTGGCTAAGTGGATTGTGTATGAATTAATTTGAACTTGGTAAAAATATGTAGACATTTGTTTTTCATAACTTATTTATTGTTTTTAAATGCCTTGCACATTGTTATGGCATGACTTCATACCACTTTTTGCTAGTATCTGAGGATACCATATATACTTTAAGAAAATTTTTATCATTAAAGATAGTGAATACAAATCTATATTCTAAACAGTCTTCTTGATAATTTAGTTTTTTGTTTTTTGGTTTTTTTTTTTTCTTCACATGGCTTCCTGTCAAATTTCCATTTGTCCTTACCTATAGCACAGCCATGAAACACTAGGTACAGGAGGCGTGTTAATGTGGCTATTTCTCACTGTGCCTGACATTATTACTTTATCTTTTGTCCATGGTTTCTCTACAGGATTCTTTTCTAGGTACCTGTCCATTTTGTGAAAGTTCATTTACTTGAAAGCACATAATAAAATTCCCAATTTCTTCTAACCTTGCATATTTTATGAAACACGGATGCAAACATTTCTTTCTTATTTTTTACACTAAAATCAAATAGATACAATCGAGATTCTAACATTTTCTTCCCATAATGCATTGGATCATGTTACAACCCTTTGTTTGTATAGACCCTTCTTTGAAGACTGAGCGGTATTGTTGGCAAATATAATAGCAGAGACTTTAAACACTGTTTGCTATGACAACCATGAGAATCCATTTTATACTGTGAGCCTATTCACACACACACACACACATAAATGAACATTTTTTATACAATAATACTACATATGATGTACTCTAATATGTTTATTATTTTATCCCTTTATAGTGACTTTGACCTACAGTTTGAAAAAGGCCGTGCTATCATGTTCTACACACCATGCTCATGAGGAGTGTAGCAGCCAAAAAGCAAGTGTCTTAGAGTCAGACTGGCATTGGAAACCCAGTGTGGACATTATATAGTCTTTTGAAACTATAAAGCTTATTTGAAGTTTCCTCTTCTGGCTTGTTTCATCTGTAAAACAGGGATAATTACAATTACCTTGTGAGGATTATGACAATAAAATGAAATAAAGTGTGTAAAGCATCTAGCACCATTCCTGGCACAGAGTGGGCACTCAGTAAACAAGTGGTAATCATTGTTAGTGGCAGTGTTATAATAGTAATCTTCTTGGATTTCTAATAAAAAAAGATGGGTGGGTAAAGAGAAGCCAGAAATGGTAACTATGGTAGGGGTGGGAGTGGGGAGGGGTAGTAAGGATGCAGGCATGAGAGGAAAGACAGAAGACACAAATGTCAGCATGGACTCTGCTTCTCATCTCATGCCTTTACAGGACTGCCCCTTATAGACCGGTGAGATTCTGTTCAGATTCTACAACCACTTCTAGAATGCCAGGCAGGCCCACGTATGCCCTCTCCTTAATCTCACAATAATTCTGTAAAATATACCAGGAGACCCATTTCACCAATGAGCAAAGCAATTCTCCAAGACACTAAGTTACTGCCTAGAGAAGCAGAAATGATACACATCTACAGGCCCTTTCATAAAATCCTTTGCCCTTTTACCCTTGTCTTTCTGGAATGGGCATAAGTCAGCCAGCTAGAAGGTGATAAACTGTTACACGTGACTCATAATTCCTCCAGACACAAAGAGTCCTGTTTTGCCTGTTTTTCCAAAGTCCAAAGTAGTCTAAGGTAGCTATCCTACAAGAAGCCTACCTAGGGAGCAGCGGCTGGAAAATCTGTCTCCTGAAGAATTCAGAAAGGCTTCTGATCAAAGAAGACAAGAGAGGAGACCGGGGGACTCCTGGGGATGAAGTGAGCGGCTGGCTAGCACGCAAACCCACAAATCCAGGCTTGGAGCCACCACACAGCATTGCCTCCCAGGGACCCGCCACCTCATCCTGCCCCTTGGTATTTATTTCTCTGCCATCCCAGGACTATCATGGTTCTGTATGTTCCTCAGCTCTCAGCAATCTTACCAAATTGCATTTGCAAGTCCTCTGCCTTGTTTTTGGTCTTCAAGCTGGATCCTCGTTGCATAGATCACCTTATTTTTACATTCATGGAACTTTTAAAGCTCATGTCTCTCCCACGGGGTTTAGTCTCTGTTAAGTGCAACCATTCTCGAAAATGATGCACCTTCAGGTTTTGTAATCCATTGCCGCATTGTTATCTTATATTGACCTGATCTGTTAACAATTATGCAAATCTATGTGTCTGTAGTTGGTATTTTGTTAAAATTAGTAAAGTTATTCTGGGATTTTATCTCCCAGGAGATGAGAGAGAAGGCATCTTTACAGTGATTTATTTGTAGCTTTTTATTTGGACAAGTGTATAATCTATCAGTTTATCACTAACAGTGAGACCTCTGCCACCCTGTTACAGTGTTGACCACAAGTGGTCATTTGTTCTTTTTATTCTTAGGAAAACCCCATCTTTTTCTACAGCAATTCAGCCTACTATAAATTTCCAATGTCTTGCCATCTCTTAAAAGAAAAATATACATCAATACTTTATTAACATATATCTGATAAAAAATTAAATCCCCAAATGCATCAATACCCAATTAAAGTTCATTAAAATAAATGTCTTATATTTCCTTCAATTGTATTAAAAGTAGCTCTCACATACTTCATTTTTAACTTTTCTTTCTTTCAATATCTTTATGTATCTATGGGGTTTCATAGACACAGATTAAACTTGTTATAATTAATGCTAATACTTGATGTAACTCAAATATTTACATCTTGACTACAAATAGCAGCTTTAAGATGGTTCTTTGTCTTTTCAACATTACCCTAGGCATTTTCTTAAGTATCTTTGCTTATTAACAATAATAAGATATTCCTGGTACCTCTGGATACTTTCTCAAAATGCTCAAAATGGAATCAGTTACTCTCAAAGAGACCAGGTTCCTTTATCCAAAAATAGTCCTGGAGAAAAGTGTGTATTTGTGGTTTTGCATGAGTATTGCCGTTGGTCAGGGGATGAGGCTACTTTATTAAAAATGCCATAAAATTTTTTTCAAAAAAAAATATTACTACCCAAGTTCACAAGACATGTCCAAATAAACTCTAAAATTACAAAGTCATATTTTTAAAGATTGTGTTCCAATATAAAAATTGCAGTTTTCCAATATCAAAATTGGGTGCCTGGGTGGCTCAGTCAGTTAAGCGTCTGACTCTTGATTTCAACTCAGGTCATGATCTCAGGGTTGTGAGATTGTACCCCACATCCTGCTCCATGCTTAAGATTTTCTTTCTCCTTCTCCCTCTGCCCCTCCCCCAAAATTGCAGTTTACTCCATCATTTAGATTTTTAATCCCCTGCTTATGAAATCACTAGTTTTATCTGTGTGAAGGTCTACTACATTGACTAGAGAAATTACCATCCTTTCATTGTCAATGAGAAACATCATAAAAGAGCAAAATGCAGAGCATTATTCAAAAGCTTTGATCCCTCAGTGATATGTTATATATATCCATGTGAATGTAACAAATTAATATGCAATACAGAGAGTATCTTATGTAGTTTAATTCCTCTCTCCAAACATTGGCCAGGTCATAGAAAATAAACTTCCCCTAGTGCCCTCAATATGCAACTGTAAAATGACAAAAAAACCCAAACAGAATAGAAAGGCATTATTAACAAGAATCTTTCCATAGTAGAACTCAAAGCATATTTGGTTGTTGGCATTATTTCTAAAATAGGATGATATCTGAGCAGTTTTGCTTCCTTACAACACTGTTACGTGTAACATCACAAAGCCCAGTCTCTGGAAAATGATTCAGAGCAGATACACTGAATTACCAATGAGTCTGCCAAGATTCTCTGGCATTTGGGACTTGGCAGAATGTTGCAAAATAAATTTTCTTAGACAATTCTGGTTTTTGCTACATACCCAAATGTCTGAGAAGTAGTTCCAAATGTTCCTCTGACCACAGGTTTTCCTCCACGTCTCTTGACTATGCCTTTTCATCTGCCTAGGTTAAAACAGCACATCACACAAACTTGGGGAGAGATCGAATACCATGTTTCCCTATACTGTTTACGTCAAACTTTTCAAATTCTTTTTAAAAAGCTAACATATGTTTAAATGAATGCTTTTGAAAGTAAACCTACCAAATATGGGTCATTTTTTAAAGACTTCATTTCTAGTAGAGTAGTTATAAGTTCACAGAAAAATTGAGAGGAAGCACAGAGATTTTCCATATCTTCCTGCCCCAGGCTCACCCACCATCAACATCCCCCACCAGATGGTGTATTTTTACATTTGATGAACCTTCATTGACAATCATTATCACCCAAATTTCATAGTTTATATTAGGGTTAACTCTTGGTGATGTATATTCTATGAGTTTGGACAAATGTGTAATGACATGTATCCAACATTATAGTATCATAGAGAGTAGCTTCATTGCCCTAAAAATCCTCTGTGTTCCACTTATTCACCCCTTTAGCCTCCACCCCACCCAGTGCCTGGTAACCACTGATATTTTTACTGTCTCTGTAGTTTTGTTTTTTTCCAGAATGTCCAATGGTTGGAATCATACTGTATGTAGGCTTTCAGATTAGTAATATGAATTACTGATTAGTAATAAGACTTTCATTTAATAATACACATTTAAGTTTCCTCCAAGTCTTTTCATGGTTTGATAGTTCATTTCTTTTTAGTGCTGAATAATAATTTCATTGTCTGGATGTACCACAGCTCATTTATTAATTCACCTGCTAAAGGACATCTTAGCTGCTTCTATGTTTTGGCAATTACAAGTAAAGCTGTTATAAACACCTGTGTGCAGGGTTTTGTGTGGACATAAGTTTTCAACTCCTTTGGTTAAGTATTAAGAGCGTGATTGCTGGATCCTATGATATGTAGGAATGTGTTCAGTTTCGTAAGAAACCACCAAACTTTCTTCCAAAGTGACCATACCATTTTGCATTCCAACCAGCAATGAATAGGGCTCCTCCACGCCCTCACCAGCATTGGCATTGTCAGTGTTCTGGATTGTGGCTCTTCTAATAGTTGTATAATGGTATCTCATTGTTATTTTAATTTGAATTTCCCTGATGACCTAGGATGTGCAGCATATTTTCATATGCTTATTTGCCATCTGTGTATCTTCTTCCATGAGGTGTCTGTTAAGGTCTTTGGCACATTTTTTTTAATTGGGTACATTTCACAAGTATTTCTCAGTTATCCCCCTGGTCCCCTTAGGTGGGACAAGATGGCTAAAGCTGGCTGGAGTTGATCATTTTTCCTTTCTGCCAGGTCAGTTAGGCTCTGATGCAACCACAGGCAGACTCTGGTTAAATAGTTTCTCCTTAGGGTTGATCTTATTAGGGAGAACAGAGTGCTCTGGTGTATTTCAAAAATGGTTCCCCGTTCCCTTCGTTTGGCCAGAAGCATGAGATTTTTTTTCTCATACATATTGTGGAAACCTGGTCAAGGTCCTAGAGGTAAAACTCACAAAATTTCCCCTTCCCTCACCCACCCCCTCAATTGGGTCCTTTGGGAGTTTTTAGCTCTCAGACTTGTCCATTCTTTTTTTTTATTATTATTCTTATGTTAATCCCCATACATTACATCATTAGTTTTAGATGAAGTGTTCCATGATTCATTGTTTGTGCATAACACCCAGTGCTCCATGCAGAATGTGCCCTCCTCAATACCCACCACCAGGCTAACCCATCCTCCCAACCCCTCCCCTCTAGAACCCTGTTTGTTTTTCAGAGTCCATCGTTTCTCATGGTTCGTCTACCCCTCCAATTTCCTCCACTTCATTCTTCCCCTCCCGCTACCTTCTTCTTCTTCTTTTTTTTTTTCTTAACATATATTGCATTATTTGTTTCAGAGGTACAGATCTGAGATTCAACAGTCTTGCACAATTCACAACGCTTACCAGAGCACATACCCTCCCCAGTGTCTATCACCCAGTCACCCCATCCTTCCCACCCCACCCCCCAACTCCAGCAACCCTCAGTTTGTTTCCTGAGATTAAGAATTGCTCATATCAGTGAGATCATATGATACATGTCTTTCTCTGTTTGACTTATTTCACTCAACAAAATACCCTCCAGTACCATCCACGTCGTTGCAAATGGCAAGATCTCATTCCTTTTGATGGCTGCATAATATTCCATTGTATATATATACCACTTCTTCTTTATCCATTCATCTGTCGATGGACATCTTGGCTCTTTCCACAGTTTGGCTATTGTGGACATTGCTGCTATAAACATCGGGGTGCACGTACCCCTTCGGATCCCTACTTTTATATCTTTGGGGTAAATACCCAGTAGTGCAATTGCTGGATCATATGGTAGCTCTATTTTCAACTTTTTGAGGAACCTCCATACAGTTTTCCAGAGTGGCTGCACCAGCTTGCATTCCCACCAACACTGTAGGAGGGTTCCCCTTTCTCCACATCCCTGCCAACATCTGTCATTTCCTGACTTGTTAATTTTAGCCATTCTGACTGGTGTGAGGTGGTATCTCATTGAGGTTTTGATTTGGATTTCCCTGATGCCGAGCGATATTGAGCACTTTTTCATGTGTCTGTTGGCCATTTGGATGTCTTCTTTGGAAAAATGTCTGTTCATGTCTTCTGCCCATTTCTTGATTGGATTCTTTGTTCTTTGGGTGTTGAGTTTGATAAGTTCTTTATAGATTTTGGATACTAGCCCTTTATCTGATATGTCATTTGCAAATATCTTCTCCCATTCTGTCGGTTGTCTTTTGGTTTTGTTGACTGTTTCCTTTGCTTTGCAAAAGCTTTTTATCTTGATAAAGTCCAATAGTTCATTTTTGCCCTTGCCTCCCTTGCCTTTGTCGATGTTTCTAGGAAGAAGTTGCTTCGGCTGAGGTCAAAGAGGTTACTGCCTGTGTTCTCCTTTAGGATTTGGATGGACTCCTGTCTCACATTGAGGTCTTTCAACCATTTGGAGTCTATTTTTGTGTGTGGTGTAAGGAAATGGTCCCGTTTCATTCTTCTGCATGTGGCTATCCAATTTTCCCAACACCATTTGTTGAAGAGACTGTCTTTGTTCCATTGGACATTCTTTCCTGCTTTGTCAAAGATGAGTTAACCATAGAGTTGAGGGTCCATTTCTGGGCTCTCTATTCTGTTCCATTGATCTATGTGTCTGTTTTTGTGCCAGTACCATGCTGTCTTGATGATGACAGCTTTGTAATAGAGCTTGAAGTCCGGAATTGTGATGCCGCCGGCTTTGCTTTTCTTTTTCAACATTCCTCTGGCTATGCGGGGTCTTTTCTGGTTCCATACAAATTTTAGGATTATTTGTTCCATTTCTTTGAAAAAAGTGGATGGTATTTTGATGGGGATTGCATTGAATGTGTAGATTGCTCTAGGTAGCATTGACATCTTCACAATATTTGTTCTTCCAATCCATGAGCATGGAACGTTTTTCCATTTCTTTGTGCCTTCCTCAATTTCTTTCATGAGTATTTTATAGTTTTCTGAGTACAGATCCTTTGTCTCTTTGGTTAGATTTATTCCTAGGTATCTTATGGTTTTGGGTGCAATTGTAAATGGGATCGACTCTTTAATTTCTCTTTCTTCTGTCTTGTTGTTGGTGTATAGGAATGCCACTGACTTCTGTGCATTGATTTTATATCCTGCCACTTTACTGAATTCCTGTATGAGTTCTAGCAGTTTTGGGGTGGAGTCTTTTGGGTTTTCCACATAAAGTATCATATCATCTGCAAAGAGTGAGAGTTTGACTTCTTCCTTGCCAATTTGGATGCCTTTGATTTCTTTTTGTTGTCTGATTGCTGTGGCTAGGACTTCCAATACTATGTTGAATAGCAGTGGTGATAGTGGACATCCCTGCTGCGTTCCTGACCTTAGGGGGAAAGCTCTCAGTTTTTCCCCATTGAGAATGATATTCGCTGTAGGTTTTTCATAGATGGCTTTTATGATATTGAGGTATGTTCCTTCTATCCCTATACTCTGAAGAGTTTTGATCAAGAAAGGATGCTGTACTTTGTCAATTGCTTTTTCTGCATCTATTGAGAGGATCATATGATTCTTGTTCTTTCTTTTGTTAATGTATTGTATCACATTGATTGATTTGCAGATGTTGAACCAACCTTGCAGCCCAGGGATAAATCCCACTTGGTCATGGTGAATAATCCTTTTAATGTACTGTTGGATCCTATTGGCTAGTATTTTGGTGAGAATTTTTGCATCCATGTTCATCAGGGATATTGGTCTGTAATTCTCCTTTTTGATGGGGTCTTTGTCTGGTTTGGGGATCAAGGTAATGCTGGCCTCATAAAATGAGTTTGGAAGTTTTCCTTCCATTTCTATTTTTTGGAACAGTTTCAGAAGAATAGGTATTAATTCTTCTTGAAATGTTTGGTAGAATTCCCCTGGGAAGCCATCTGGCCCCGGGCTTTTGTTTTTTGGGAGATTTTTGATGACTGTTTCAATTTCCTTAGTGGTTATAGGTCTGTTCAGGTTTTCTATTTCATCCTGGTTCAGTTTTGGTAGTTGGTACATCTCTAGGAATGCATCCATTTCTTCCAGGTTATCTAATTTGCTGGCATAGAGTTGCTCATAATATGTTCTTATAATTGTTTGTATTTCTTTGGTGTTGGTTGTGATCTCTCCTCTTTCATTCATGATTTTGTTGATTTGGGTCATTTCTCTTCTCTTTTTGATAAGTCTGGCCAGGGGTTTATCAATCTTGTTAATTCTTTCAGAGAACCAGCTCCTAGTTTCGTTGATCTGTTCTAGTGTTCTTTTGGTTTCTATTTCATAGATTTCTGCTCTGATCTTTATGATTTCTCTTCTCCTGCTGGGTTTAGGCTTTATTTGCTGTTCTTTCTCCAGCTCCTTTAGGTGTAGGGTTAGGTTGTGTACTTGAGACCTTTCTTGCTTCTTGAGAAAGGCTTGTATTGCTATATACTTTCCTCTTAGGACTGCCTTTGCTGCATCCCAAAGATTTTGAATAGTTGTGTTTTCATTTTCATTGGTTTCCATGTATTTTTTTAATTCTTCTTTAATTTCCTGGTTGACCCATTCGTTCTTCAGTAGGATGCTCTTTAGCCTCCACGTATTTGAGTTCTTTCTGACTTTTGTCTTGTGATTGAGCTCTAGTTTCAAAGCATTGTGGTCTGAAAATAAGCAGGGAATGATTCCAATCTTTTGGTACCGGTTGAGACCTGATTTATGACCTAGGATGTGATCTATTCTGGAGAATGTTCCATGGGCACTAGAGAAGAATGTGTATTCCATTGCTTTGGGGTGGAATGTTCTGAATATGTCTGTAAAGTCCATTTGGTTCAGTGTGTCATTTAAAGTCTTTATTTCCTTGTTGATCTTTTGCTTAGACGATCTGTCCATTTCAGTGAGGGGGGTGTTAAAGTCCCCCACTATTATTGTATTGTTGTCAAAGTGTTTCTTTGCTTTTGTTATTAATTGCCTTATATAATTGGCTTCTCCCATGTTAGGGGCATAGATATTTACAATTGTTAGATCTTCTTGTTGGGTAGATCCTTTAAGTAGGATATAGTGTCCTTCCTCATCTCTTATTACAGTCTTTGGTTTAAAATCTAATTTGTCTGATATAAGGATTGCCACCCCAGCTTTCTTTTGGTGTCCATTAGCATGGTAAATGGTTTTCCACCCCCTCACTTTCAATCTGGGGCTGTCTTTGGGTCGAAAATGAGTCTCTTGCAGACAGCATATCGATGGATCTTGTTTTTTAATCCAGTCTGATAGCCTGTGTCTTTTGATTGGGGCATTGAGCCCATTTACATTCAGGGTAACTATTGAAAGATAGGAATTTAGTGCCATTGTATTGCCTGTAAGGTGACTGTTACCGTATATTGTCTGTGTTCCTTTCTGGTCTATGTTGCTTTTAGGCTCTCTCTTTGCTTAGAGGACCCCTTTCAAGATTTCCTGTAGGGCTGGTTTTGTGTTTGCAAATTCCTTTAGTTTTTATTTGTCCTGGAAGCTTTTTATCTCTCCTTCAATTTTCAATGACAGCCTAGCTGGATATAGTATTCTTGGCTGCATATTTTTCTCATTTAGTGCTCTGAATATATCCTGCCAGTCCTTTCTGGCCTGCCAGGTCTCTGTGGATAGGTCTGTTGCCAATCTAATGTTTCTACCCTTGTAGGTTACGTATCTCTTCTCCCGAGCTGCTTTCAGGATTTTCTCTTTGTCTCTGAGACTCGTAAGTTTTACTATTAGATGTCGGGGTGTTGACCTATTTTTATTGATTTTGAGAGGGGTTCTCTGTGCTTCCTGGATTTTCATGCCTGTTTCCTTCCCCAAATTAAGGAAGTTCTCTGCTATAATTTGCTCCATTATACCTTCTGCCCCTCTCTCTCTTTCTTCTTCTTCTGGGATCCCAATTATTCTAATGTTGTTTCGTCTTATGGTATCGCTTATCTCTCGAATTCTGCCCTCATGATCCAGTAGTTGTTTATCTCTATTTTTATCAGCTTCTTTATTTTCCATCATTTCATCTTCTATATTACTGATTCTCTCTTCTGCCTCATTTATTCTAGCAGTTAGCGCCCCCAGTTTTGATTGCACCTCATTAATAGCCTTTTTGATTTCTACTTGGTTGGATTTTAGTTCTTTTACTTCTCCAGAAAGGGTTTCTCTAATAACTTCCATATTTTTTTCAAGCCCAGCTAGTATCTTTAAAGTGATGATTCTGAACTCTAGATCTGACATCGTACTAATGTCCGTATTGAGTAGGTCCCTGGCAGTCGGTACTACCTCTTGTTCTTTTTGTTGAGGTGATTTTTTCCGTCTTGTCATTTTGTGCAGAGGAGAATAGATTAATGAGAGAACAAAATGCTAGCAGAGTAACAACGTCCCCAGAAAATATACTCTAAACAAATCAGAAAAAACCTGAAGCAGTGGGAAAAGAAAGGGAAAGAGAGAAAAAAGAAAAAGAAAAAAAAGAAAAAAGATAAAGATAAAAACAAAAACAAAAACAAACAAAAGAAAACAACAACAACAAAGAAACCAGAATGTGATCAAATATGATCAGGCTGGTATATAGATCAGTGCCACACACTAGATTTGGGGTGTATTTTGGTCTTTTAGAAGAAAGTGCCTCCCAAAATTTTAAAGAAAGAAAAACTTATATATGTACAAAAATAAGGGTTGATATGATGAAGGGATGGAATATGACTGTAAAGATGGAAATTATAAAAATTTTATAAAAGGAATTGATAAGTTGTTTGAAAAAAGAAAGAAGAGGATTTAAAAAAAGAAAAAAAAGGGGAGAGGATGTGATCAGGCAGGGGAATAGAAAACACCATATACTAGAGATTTAGGGTATATTTTGATCTGTTAGAAGAAACTATCTCAAAATTTTAAAGAGAGAACAACTTATATATATAAGCCAAAAATACGGGTAACTACTATGAAGGGATAGAATATGACTCTAAAAATGAAAAATAAAAATTTTTTTTTTAAAAAAAAGGATTGATAAGATGTTGGTTGAAAAAGGGAAAAAGAAAAATTCAAAAAGAAAAAAAAAAGAAAAAAGACAGTTAAAAAAAAATTAACTTTGAAAGACTACAGAATCATGGTAAAAAAGCCATGAATTCTATGTGCAGTAGTCCCCTAGAGCTGGAGTTCTGCCGTTCTCATTGATGCATAAACTTGGTCTTGGCTGGCTGTTCTCCCTGATCTTCTGGGGAGGGGCCTGTTGCCGTGGTTTCCAAATGCCTTTGCTGGAGGCAGAATTGCCCCGCCCTTGCCCCATCCCAGCTAAGTAATCTGCTCAGGTTTGCTCTCAGGGGCTTTTGTTCCCTGCGAGCTTTCCGTACAGCTTTGGAGACGGAGAGTGAAAATGGCGGCCTCCCAATCTCCGCCGCGGAGGAGCTGAGAACTCGGGCCCCGCTCCTCAGTGAGTCCCCAGAGAAAAGCCGTCAGTCACTCCCGTCTCCCCGGTCTCCAGCCGCACTCCGTGCTCACCCAGCCTGTGACCGCGTATTTCTATCTCTGGCACCTGACCCCGGGTGGAGTCTTCAAACCCAGCAGATCCCTGTGGTGCACTCCCGTGCGGCTCCTCCTGGGGGAGGAAGGTGAGTTTCCCCAGATCTGCCGCTTGTTGGGTCCCTGCTGGAGGAGCAGTGGCCCGACTGTGCTGCGGATCACGGTTTATGGCAACCCCGAGCTGAGAGCCCGCGCCTGGGCTCCGCCTCTGCAGCCGGCTTCCCTGCTCCGATACCTGGGAGCTCTGCCACACTCAGGCACCCCCGGTCTTTCTGTGACCCGTGGGTCCTGAGACCACACTGTCCCGGAGGGTTCCACCCCCCGCTTAGCCACCAGAGTGACGTCCCTCAGTGGAGCAGACTTTTAAAAGTTCCGATTTTGTGCTCCGCGGCTCTATCACTTGCCAGAAGCGGCCGCTGGAGGCCCCTCCCCCGCCGTCTATCCTCCCGAATATCGCCTCAGATTCACTTCTCCGCACGTCCTACCTTCCAGAAAGTGGTCGCTTTTCTCCAGACTTGTCCATTCTGAGCCTCCAGTAATTCCTCAAGTACAGTTTGGCTTTTCCTACCCTGCTTCAGTTCCTGGAGAGATTTTGGCTCCGAGTGTCTGCTCTGGTAAGTTGCAAATCTCTGGTTTTGCTTCTTGCTCTCTCTAATATTTGGGGGCAGCATTTTGCCCTTGACCTCAGTTCTCTTACAGACCTAAGAAATATTATTTGTTTTTCAGTTTGTTCAACTTTTTACTGGGACACAGTGGTGACTTCCAAGCTCCCTACATGGAACCAAAAACTGGAATTCCCTGGGTTATTTTTCAAATGTTTAATTTTCTATGCAGCAGATTCACACTCAGCCCAACACAACTCTGGGGACTATCACTTGGCAGGGGAGTACGTGGCCTGTCATGTGATTTATAAAAAATATATATTTGGTTATTCAGATGACCAAAATATATTTCTTATATGTATTTGGTCTTCATCCAGTTCCTCACCCACAATTCCTAAAACCCTTGGACCTTCCTATAAGGAAGTCATTAAAGGTGTCTTTTGTCATGTTAATGAAGGTGACTTCTGTACACTCCACCCACCAAGGGCTTCGGCTTGTTGCCAGGAAGATCAACCAACCATGTGGATTATAGGTCCCCAGACCTCTGTGGGGAGAGGAAGAGGGGCTGGAGGTTGAATTAGCCAATGGCCAATCTCTTAGTTAATCATGACTATGTAATGAAGCCTCCATAAAAACCTAAAGGACCAGGTTCTCAGAACTTCTGAGTTGGTGAACCCAATGGCAATGCCAGAAGCGTGGTGCTCCTGAAGAGGGCATGGAAGCTTCGAGCCTTTTCACCTTACCTCACCCTATGTATGCCTTCTTCTGGCTGTGGATTTGTATCCTTTGTCATATCCTTTAATAAACTGGTGAACCTAAATGTTTCCCCAAGTTCTATGAGCCACTCCAACATATTAAAAGAACCTAAGGAGGAGGTCACTGGAACCTCCAATCTGTAGCCAATGGTCAGAAACACAGGTAACAGCCTGGGGCTTGAGACTGGCCTCCAAAGTGAGGGATTGGGGGCTGTATTGTGTGACCAAACCCTTAACCTGTGGAATCTGATGCTGTCTCTGAATGGATAGTGTCAGAGTTTAGGTGAATTCTCAGACAACCTGCAGGTGTCTATGAATTGCTTGGTGATGTGGTGAGAGGGACCCCTGTCCCCCATGTTGGAATTGGCCCTACTTGTTTCCTCTTCTTTTATCACAGCAGGGTGACTATTTCTAAGCTTTGAAATAATCATTATTCACAGGTGTCAGTACTGTTTATGGTAGGCTATGCCAAAGGAACTGTGTTGTGTCATGGTTTTTCCCCTCCATATTGCATCAGATAGCATTTGCTGAACTCAAAGCTCTGTGTAACTCATGACCAGATTTTAAGTATCAAAATGAGTGGTAAAGTCTTTGTGCCACAGAGAGAGGGGCTTTGGAGGAAGCAGGGTTTGCAAGGGCCCCAAGAGGTGAATACGTTCTGCATACATAGAGAATAATAGACATTGAAGAGATTGGAAGTAGCATTGACAATGAGCATGGCATGTCAACGAGGCATCAGGAATTTGGTTGGGTTAAAGAGAAAAGTGGAGTGGGGAAGAAAGTATAAGTGGGGTCAGAAACCTGGGACAAATTATGGAGGGCTATGTAGGAAGAGTAGGGGAGTTAATGGCCATCAGGTACTTTTTCTGTGCCAGTCCCTCTGCTGAGCATGCTGCCTCACAGTTCTGTCTCACAAGTCCCTGGGAGGGAGGCATGACCAATGAGGAAACAGGCAGAGAGAATGAGCAGCTCACATGGCACAATAAAGCTCAGTTGTTTTTGCTTTTTTTGCTCCATTCCTCCGAAGAATTCAAAAACTGTATTATCTCACACATGGAAATTTGTTTTTCATTTTGAATATAAATAAGCTTGTATTTATTAAGATGTAGAAAATATTAAACAGTTTATGAGGTGATGTACACAACAAAATCAATATTTTATAAAACAATTTGGTGAGATAGGTTTAAACTAACTTGTGTGAATATTGAACACACTGATTTGGAAAAAAATCCTGTAAAATTTTTATTTATGTGCTTTATATAATATGTCTTGAAAGCTTTCAGTAGTCTTGGACAGTTAGGTGAATTTAGGCTATAATTGGAAATGTGCTCTTCTAATAAAAACTGTAATTGTTTTTCTAACTAAATCAAAGAAATATTGAGATCTAATGAACAAGAGTGATTAAGATTTTCAGTGGAATTACAACTTCTGGGAAATCTTTCTTGGAGTTCTTGCCAATCCAGTTATAAGTAAATACACGAGAGAAAGTAAAGGTCTATCCTTTCTTCATACCAGTCTCACCATGAACCAGTTACCTGGCTGAAACACAAGAAAGAAGGTATGTTTACTTCCTAGGAATATTATAATGCTTCTCAGAAAATATACCTTTAACATTCTAATGGAAATAATTCAAATAAGTTACCAAAAAAAAACAATCAAAACAAATGAAAAACCAATTCTGCAACAAAGTCAGGCAGTTTAATTTGGTGAAACTATCAGAAACTTGGGTCGACATAACCTGCAGTGGTCAGTTGCACATTTCAGTTGGTTGCTTTGCCATCTCGGGTGCATCAAGGGTACAGAGAATCTTGCTAACTGGAAGGTGCCAACGGTCCAGACGAGAGTATGTGGCTAGATGTGTTGTTGGCTTATTTTCCCATTTGACACTCAATTTCTTCATCAGCAAGAGGGCTATTGCATGGCTGCAGTACGTTCTCATCACTGTCTCTTAACTTAGATCTTTATTCTAAAAGATAAAAGGTATATGAAGATGCATCCACTGATATACTCTTATTGATTGCTAACTCTAAATTAATTTAGTGTTTCTGGATGTGTCAAAGACTGCTAGCTGCCTAATATAATTCTCATATTCCTTGATTTTGCTTATGACAGCATATGCCCAACCAAATATTTATATTCTCTGGCCTCCTTTGCAACTTGGGAATTGTCAGAGGACATGGTTCTGGCTAAAGAGATATGATCACAAGTCACTAGGGGAGAGAGGGTGTTGTGGCTAACAAGAGCAGATTAGCTGGCATAAACCACCTTTTCCCCTTTTCCTCTGCCTTTGTTCTTGCTTGAAGTGGGTGAAAGCCCAGCACCAGCATTGTTCTTCAGAGCATGAGACTATGGCTCTCACCCTAAAGGTGGTGGAGCTGAGAACTGGAAAGGGATTGAATATCCAGTGACACCATGGAGCTTCCACACAATACCCAGGCCACCTAACTTGGGACTTACATTTTGTGAGCAAGAAATAACCGCTTCTTTTGATTAAATCAAAATCCATTCTGCATAACATCACTGGATACATTTCTACATTTGGGACAATTAGGACAATTATAAATTAAAAGCATGACTTTAAAGCCTTTCCATTTTTTTTATTATGTTATGTTAATCACCATACATTACATCATTAGTTTTTTTTTATTTTTATTGTTATGTTAATCACCATACATTACATCATTAGTTTTTGATGTAGTGTTCCATGATTCATTGTTTGTGTATAACACGCAGTGCTGCATTCAATATGTGCCCTCTTTAATACCCATCACCAGACTAGCCCATCCCCCACCCCTCCCCTCTAGAACCCTCAATTTGTTTCTCAGAGTCCATAGTGTCTCATGGTATATATATACAAACCTTTCCATTTTTTTAATATAAGATGGTATTACAGCACAAATATATGCTTATGACAAATTTGAAAGAAGCCAGACAAAAGAAACAAGTTAGAAAAATGAAAACATGTAAGAAGCCAGATTTTATGTGGGCTTCCCTAAAAATTCTGTGGTGTTACCATAGAGTCAAATGGTAGTCAGTGTCTGTCACTGACCCCATTTGATGGAAATCCTAATAGGGAAAATAAGTCTTTACATTAGATGGTAAACAATTAAGTCTTTAATTTTCAAAATACACATGGCCAGAAAATGGAAATATCTCTTCTTTTGATAGAAAATAATATTATCTGCCAAAATCCTGGAGGTGAATGCCAAGAACTAGATGAGTCAAAATTTGCTGGCAAAAATAAATGTACACGTTTCAAAATTAATCACATTTTTGAAAAAATGCTTGTAATATACACTTTCTGTTTGTGATCCCTAGGAGTGTGATACCACTGAAGATAAGAGCCACACAGAGTACTTGAATAAAGTTAGATTCTAAAAGCAGAGGGGAATAATCATCTCAATATTTCACCTTGGATTCATAGCAATATATTTTGCTCACATGGGAGAGTGCCTTCCCAGGGTATCCAATGTAGACAAGCAGGTTTACTGTGTGTTGTTTAACTGGAGAGAAATCACAATCTCTGGAGACAGAAACTGACCAAAATTCTCTGATGTGAATGAACAATTCAAAAGGTGTGCTTAGATGACTTACAATGGAAGCATCTTTTACTAACCTCTATCCACATATCCCTTTCCTCCTCCATGTTCCTGGACCTTTGCAATAATATGATAATGTCTCAAAGTTCTTTGAGCTATTGAGTCAATCCTCTGTCTAAACATCTTCTTGCACTGATATTCAATATGCAAACCAGAATTAACACAGAGGAACTCTGAACTGAAGATACAGAGTTATAGAAGAGGGAAGAAGAACTTCATATGTTACATCTGCAAAAACTTTCAGCTAGTGTTTTATTTGTCTTTTTTACATGAAGTGATTGAAAGGTAATTCTCCAGGAAAATGAGATTCTACTCACCTCCCCCCCTTTTATTCCTCACCTTTGGATGTATATTAACATGCATAATGAAATAGCAGGTGAAGATTTAATTCATATGACAAACTTTCTCAGGGCTGAGAAGAATCAAGACACTATGGGGGGTACAAAGTATATGTTCTCGCTCACTATGTGTTCTCATCACTGTCAGGGTCTTCTTTTCTTTGTTATTCTTAAATATTTTTATTATATTTTGACCTTAACATTCTAACTAGATAATTCAAATAATAATTCTATTCATTTTAGAATATTGTATTTCAAAAAATAACTTGGAAAACCAACGTGATTTGTTGTCTGGTTTTTTTTTTTAACATTAGTTATTTAATTCAGTGTTGGGTCCTTATTATAGATACGTTGGAATTTTTTTCTTTTTTTTTCAAAGATTTCATTTATTTGAGACAGAGAGAGAGCACTAGTGCTGATGCACCAGTGAGTTTGGGAGGAGGGGCAGAGGGAGAGGGAGAAGCAGACTCCCCATTGAGCAGGAAGCCCAGGACCCGGGATCTTGACCTGAGCCGAAGGCAGACGCTTAACCACTGAGCCACCAAGACACCTTGGGACTTTTTTCTAAATACTAAGTAGGTTCAACAAGTTTTTTGATTTTTTTATAATATTCAAGAAGGATGAGACAAAGTATGAATCCTGAAGTTACATAAAATGAATGACTTCAAGAAGTGGCATGTGTTCAGTGAGGTATTAACCGGTCTGCATATTGGACTCCTTCTTAGTAATCTAAATCACTTATAAATTGGAAAAAAAGAAAAAGAAAAAGAAACCAAAGACATGGAAATAATGGTCTTTTGGGGAGGAAAGAATTCATTTCTTCATATTTCAAAATTCAAAGTGTAGGCTGTCTCAAGTGTGAAATTCTGGAAAGTAAAACAAGCTGTTTGAAAATTTCAGCCATTTTCTCCACGTTTCTCCCTGCCTGATTCAATATTCAAAAGTGAACTCAAGGAATGCCCATTATTCTTTCTTCAGTGAACACTGATATTTCTGCCAAGGAAGGCCACTGAGAATTCCCATGTTTGGAAATTTTATCATCAATTTAGAATATAACCCAAATCTCCTAATTTATATGATCCCTGAATTTTCTATAGCCTTTTGGGACTACACACACACACACGCACACACACACACTTGCTTTGAGAACAAGGTTTCATTGTAATAAGTTTATTTTTTTTATTTTTTTTTATTTTTTTTTTATTTTTTTTTTATTTTTTTTAAAGATTTTATTTATTTATTTGAGAGAGAGAACGCACATGAGAGGGGGGAGGGTCAGAGGGAGAAGCAGACTCCCCGCCGAGCAAGGGGCCCGATATGGGACTCGATCCCGGGACTCCAGGATCATGACCTGAGCCGAAGGCAGTCACCCAACCGACTGAGCCACCCAGGCGCCCTCATTGTAATAAGTTTAAATAATACTACATAAAACTCTACTAGTGAACCTAGTATTTTTGTTTTTCTTGAAAAGAGGGCTAAGATTTCCCTTAAAAATAGTAATAATAAGGTTTAGACACTTACAGATTAAATTCTGTATGAATGCAGTTCTATTTTAATATGTTGGTTTTGTTTCATTGTTTTAGAAATTAAATTCTGCTTTGAAAATGATCACGTATGAATAATATGGAGTTAATCTAAAATAATGAAGGAAGTTAAAATAGTAACTCCTTGTTGTCCCTAATATATTTATTTTTTTTAAAGATTTTATTTATTTATTTGAGAGAGAGAGCACATGAGAGGGGGGAGGGTTGGGAGGGTCAGAGGGAGAAGCAGACTCCCTGCTGAGCAGGGAGCCCGATGCGGGACTCGATCCAGGGACTCCAGGATCATGACCTGAGCCGAAGGCAGTCGCTTAACCAACTGAGCCACCCAGGCGCCCCTGTCCCTAATATATTTAACATATCACAAAGTGGTGTGGTCAGCCTACAGGTAAATATGTTACATTTTAAAACACTGTCTTTTTTGAAACTGCTGCAGCCTTCCAGGCTACACTGCTCCAACTCTGAAAACATCAGTCTAAAATTAAAGAACAAATTGGAGATGCTAAAGAAAAGACACAATACTATAACACACCAGTTGATTTAAAATGAGTGGGGTTTTGTTTGCAGCTTGTGAATATTTTTGTGTGCATTGACCTTGTATTTATTTCCTTAACTTCTTAAACATACATCAATACAGTCCAAAAAAAAAAAAAAAGATCTTTTATAGGTGAAGAGACAGAAGCATGGGGACTCTTAGTGAGTTGTCCGTGGGTATAGTGTGGTTGGAGGCAAGCGAGGATTGGAACATGGGGACCCTGAATTTCAGTCAGGGACTCTCACCTCCACTACTATGAGAGGTACTTAGGACTTTTAAGCACTGCCACTATCAATGATAAACTGTGTTTTCAGAAGCTTCCATGCTCTGTTTAAAGTTCCACTAAGCATATCATTGCTTGTCAGTTGTCAGGACATACATAACTAAGTAAGGTGACACATGATCACTTGTGGAGGAAGACAGGCAGTGTATCTTCAAGGAGAACTAGAAGCCCCATCAATTATTACAGCCTCTAAATACTCAGCATTCAGCCTGCATGAGCTCATAGGGCCACGGAGAATGATTTAGAATTGATTTTAAGTCTCAGTAGCTGAGAACAAGCATGCAAAGGGTATGGAAGGAAACCCAAACTTGGGGAACCACTTCATCTTATCACCAGCAGGATATATAAGAGGGGAAGAAAAGCCATGTTTTCCCTGGAGGTATTTTTCTTCAGAAGCAACAGAACTGGAAAACAGTACAAGCTCAATTAGTAATCCAGCAGTTTGTAAAGGACAAGAAGAAAATGTGTGATGATCCCCTCACCTCAGGGTGAAAGCTGCGAAGCTACTAACATTCTATCGCATTCCAATAAAGAGGCTGATTCTTTTCCTTTTCTTTTTATCCTCGAGACAAGTAGAACAATTATTCGTCTCAATTAGATTTCTTAGTTATATTAATGTGGAGGTCAATGCATGAGGAAAAAAGTACTTGTTAAGTTTAATCTGCAAAGATTTTACATTCTTACATTTCCAGTACTAGTTCATGTTAGTTTTTGTTTTTATCTATCGGTGTAACAGAACTGTTTTGGATTACGTAAGATGGTAAAGTTTTAAGCACTACTTTCTTTATGCCTAACCTGTCTCCCATTCTAGCAATCTCAGTGTTTGGTGGTTCCATCCACAACTACTTGACCTCGAGCCCAACGGTCTTCACTTGCCTCTGCTTCCCACCTTCAAGGACAAACTCTGAGTTTAGTTATCATCTGAGTCCTCCAACCTCTTGAAATCTTCAACCGTAAGACTTCACTGTCTCCCATCCATGAGAGACTATGGACTCTGAGAAACGAACTGAGGGTTCTAGAGGGGAGGGGGGTGGGGGGATGGGTTAGCCTGATGATGGGTATTAAGGAGGGCACGTACTGCATGGGTCACAGGGTGTTATATGCAAACAATGAATCATGGAACACTACATCAAAAACTAATGATGTAATGTATGGTGATTAACATAATAATAAAAAAATAAAAAATAAAAATAAAATAATATGTAAAAAAAAAAAAGACTTCACTGTCTCTCTACATGGCAAAAACAGACTTCTGCTCCTGTTGTCCCATGACATCTGCTCATTTGCACCACTAACCTCCTCAATTTTTTTTTTTTTTTTCAGATTAACCATTAAACAGTTGTGCTGGGCTCACTTCATCTCCTAAATAATAATGGCAGTTACTGGAATATTTCTTTCCTGTCACCCTTGTTTCCCTTTCTAATTTTTCCCTCTGTTCTACCCGTTTGATCAATTACTATCAAAATTCAATGCCCACATTTGGCTTTCCCTTTTTGTGAATTACCTGTTCATGCCTATTAGCCATTTATCTATGGGGTTTTCTGTCTTTCTGACTTTGGATGCTAATATCTCATCTGTTGTATTAATTGCATTAGCTTAATCTTTATATTAATATTTTATCTATGAATTGCAAGCATTTTCTCTCAAGGCTTCTATTTTAATTCAAATATAGTCTATTTTATTTTACAGAAATTTTAAGTATTAATATGGTTAAATTTTTAAATCTTTGCATCTTGATTAAGACATCTCTCTTTACTGTGAAATGAAAGCATTCACTTATATTTTCTTCTAACACTTCTAAAGTTTTACTTTTCACATTTTCACATTTCACAGAACTGGAGTTTATTTTCGTTAAGTAAGATCAGATTTTATCTTCTTCAATATTACCAGTCAGTTATCTGCTCATTAAAAATGTGTCCAAAATCACTTATTTGTGATGGTACTCTGTCATATTCCTGGATTTATTTCTGGGTCCTTTATTTTGCCTTGTTCTATTTGATTTGACCTGTGTCTACACTACATGATATTAATTACTGAGCTTTATAGTGCACATTGGTGTATAGGAATGTTGTTCCCAGATGTTCTCCAATATTGTCTTGGCTTTTCTTGGTCTTCTATTATTTCACATGAATTCGAGAATTGGCCAAATTCCATGAAAACAAAGAAGGAAAGAAGGAAGGAAGGAAAGAGGGAGTGAGGGAGAAAGGGAGAAAAAGAGAGGAAGATAGACATACAGGTTTGTTGGTATTTTATTAAAATGAAAATGAATTATTTAGATTAAGATAATTAAGTTATCAAGGAATATGGTATTGCTCTCCATATATTTAAGCACAATTTTCTGTTTTTCAATAGCTTTCTTTTCTTCTCCACATTTTGTTGGATTTGTCTCCAAAGCTTGATGATTTTTTCCTTTGATTTATTATATTTTCTAATTAATAGTTGCTAGCATATAGGAATACAGATCTTTATATACTAATCTTAAACCCAACAGATTTCTAAATCTTCTTACTTGTTCATATACAATTCTTTTGGACTTTCTAGGTAGATAATTGTATTGTCTGTGAATAAAGACAATTTTACTTCTATTCTGATACATATTCTTTAAATTTTTCTTTTATTATCATTTACTATAGATTTTCTCAACCTGTATTCTTAGTTTTCTAAGATATTTGCTTTGACATAAGTGCATGGTTAGTTTGATCCAGATGGTTGCAGCACCTTTTGAGACAGTTATTGAAGGTAAGAGAAGGCTCTGTTTGACACGTTCTAACAACTCAATACCTCAACTGCCCTTGCTGTCAATCAAATGAGACGCAAGATTTTTCTAAATGCTATAGACAGAATTCTAAATTCTCTCAACACTGGCTGTTATTCCTACAGCACAATGACCTACTCATCATGGAAGATAGATTCTATAGAAACTACATTAAATATTCTCCTTGAACCTGGAGCTTCTCAGCTTTCTCTCTTGCTCGCTACAAGATGACCTGTCAGGAGTTAGGAGCCACCAGCAGATTGTCCTAAAATACATGTTCTCCCTTTGTCAAATAATCCCCAAAGGATATCATGAAATTCATTCCTTTTTCCTACATCTTCTCGACAGAGGAATTTAGAAATGAGTGGGACAGAGGTGAGTTGTCAACTGGGGTATGACAGAAGTGATAGGTGTCCCATCAGCACATTCTGGTCACCAGACCAGAATGTCCTACAACTATATGGAGATGGCTTTTCATCTGGTCACGTAATATCTTCAACAAGTTTTTCTAATGTTAAACCACACAGGGTTGCGGGAATAGAGCCAACTTTTTTGTAACATACTGGCACCATTCCTAAACTCAGTTGGTATATATTATTTAAGATTTTACATTCAGGTTTATATAAATTTACATATGTTTTACACAGAAATATAAATATATATGTTGTATATACATTATATAAAACTTTTATATGCATATGGTTTTATATAAGTTAATATAGTTTTTTCCATTTGTTTTCTTGCCAGAAGCATGTCTATTTTATTAATTCCTTCACAGAGCTAACTTTTAATTTTATTGATGTTGTTTATCATTTCTGAGATTAAAAAAAAATATTTTCTGCTTTTTTCTTTATTATTTCTTTCCTCCCCCTTTCTTCAAGTTTATGTTTTTTCCCCTATTTTCTTGAATGATGAGGTCATTCATTTTTAATCTTCTTTTGAAACAAGACAACTTATTTCCTTCAAAGGAAATTTTGCTGCAGCTCAAAAGATTTGTGTTTTTTGTTGTTTACTTCCAAAGACTTTATAATGTCCGTTATGTTGTGGATCCATAAATTATTTATGCACGCTTTTAAATATCCATACATGAGTTTTAGAACTATTCTCCATTTATTTCTTTTTTCGTCTTGTTTTTGATTGCTCATTTCATTGCATGTTGGTAAAAATGTGTTCAGCACTGTGCTTCATTCTCACAATTTCCTCAGCTCTATCTTCCAGGCATGTTGTTTCAATTTCAGTGAGTACATTTTTATTTCTTGTAATTCTGCTCGGTCTTGTTTTAAATCAACCTATTTCTAAAATACTGCCTAACTTATTCATGAGGGCATTTATTCTTTCTTTTATCTTATACTCACTTCAAGTAAAATTACTTTATAATGTCAGAGTGTTCATTTCCAAGAGGGTTAATTCTGGCGTTTATGATATTTACTCCCTGCTATCATGACCCACTTTCTTTATGTGGTGTGTTAGGGGTTTTTATGGGCTCTCATCTTCACCTGGACTATATTCCCCTTTGAAAATCTAACCTGCCCGATTCTGGGAAATCTTGTGTATCCGGGGTTGTGAACACTTTCCCCTTAAGCTGCTTAGGATTGCATTTCTCCTGAAACTTAGTGGGACTCTGCTTTCAGATTAATTCCATGGTTCATTCATATGGTCAACTAATATTTAACAAGGAATCCAAGAATACTTAATGGAGAAAAGACATTCTTTTCAATAGATGGTGCTGGGATAATTGGATATTCAAATGTAACAGAATGAAATTGAACCCACATTATATACCACTCACAACAATTGACTTGAAATGGATTAAACAGGTAAATGTAAGACCTGAAACCATGAAACTGTGCAAAAAATAGGAATAAAGTCATTTGATGTGGGACTTCATAATGATTTTTTGGATATGACACCAAAACCACAAACAACCAAATAAAAAGTAAACAAGTGGGAAAACATCAAACTAAAAAAAACTTCTGCACAGCAAAAGAAATGATCAACAAAGTGAGAAGACAACTTAGGGAATGGGAAAAAATATTTGCAATCCATATCTAATATCTAAAATATATAAAGAACTCCTCCTACTCAATAGCAAAAAATCAAATAACCCAATTGCAAAAAACGGGCAAACACTCTGAATAGGTATTTTGCCAAAGAAGAGATATGAAAAGCCAACAGGTCCACAAAAAGGTGCTCAACATCACTAGTTATTAGGAAAATGCAAATTAAAACCACAATAAGATATCATCTCATGCTTGACAGAATGGCGATCAACAAAAGGACAAGAGATATAAAATGCTGGTGTGGATGTGGAGAAAAGGGAGTCCCTGTGCTGTTGGTGGGATTGCAAATTGTTACAGCCACCATGGAAAGAAAAGGATCCCTAAAACATTAAAAATAAAAGTACAAGTAAAACAATAAAAAATAAACCCAGCAATTCTGCTTCTGGGAATATGTCCAAGAAAATGAAAACACTAACTTGAAAAGATATCTGCACCCTTATGTTCATTATTTATAATAGCCTAGATATGGAAACAGATCTCCATCAATGGATGAATAGATAAAGAAGTTGTGATATCTATCTATCTATCTATCTATCTATCTATCTATCTATCTATCTTATCTATCATCTATCTATATCATCTATATCTAATGGAATATTATTCAGTCATTTTTTAAAATGAGGAAATCCTACCCTTTGGGACAACATAAATAGACATTAAAGATATTATCCTAAGTGAAATAAGTCAGACAGAGAAAGACAAATACTGAATGATTTCACTAACACATGAAATCTTTTAAAAAAACAAAAACAAACTCAGAGAAAAAGTGATCAGATTTGTGGTTACCAGAGGTGAAGAATGATGGGATGGGGTATTATAGGAAGGTGGTCAAAAAGTGTAAACTTCCAGTAAGAAGATAAATAAGTACTGGGAATGTAATGTACATCATGAGGACTACAGCTAACACTGCAGTAGGATATATAGGAAAGTCGTTAAGAAAGTAAATCTTACAAGTTCTCATCACAAAGAGAATTTTTTTTCTTCTTTGTTTTTATTGTATCTATATGAGACGATGCCTGTTGGCTGAACCAGTAGTGGTAATCATTTCACGTTATATATAAATCAAACCATCATGCTGTACACCTTAAACTTACACAGTGAGGTATGTCAACTTTGTCGCAGCAAAATTGAAAAAAATATTTGGGCTCCGATTTTATGCTTCTTTCCAAGGATGACTGCAGATTCCCAGGACTTCATTGCCACAAAAACACTTAGCTAGCTCCTTAACCAAGGCTTATTTAAAGAGAAATATGAAAATACCTCGATTTTATCATTTTCTTCCTCCAACTTTAGTTTACAGGTAAAGCATTTCCATTTACTAACACAAGACAGTCCTTGATCCCAGACTGGTCAGAGGGCAGCTTTGAGCCCAGAAGCTCCCTTCTGGGGTGGGTCTTCTCAGTTTTTAAGCCAAAAGAAAGGCCAGATGGTCTTTTCCACAGTGGCATTACATACAACCAAAATAAAGAAATGAAAATGACAGCTTAGAAGTGTAGCAAAAAACACAGTTGCCCCTTGAACAACACACATTTGAACTTGCATGGGTCTATTTATACTCGGATTTTTTACAGTACAGTTCTGTAAGTATTTTCTCTTCCTTATGATTTCTTAACACCATTTTCTTTTCTCTAGCTTACTTTATTGTAAGAATATGGGTTATAATACATATAATATACAAAATATGTGTTAATAAACTGTTGATGATATTGGTAAGGTTTCTGGTCAATAGTAGGTTATTAGTCGTTAAGTTTTGGGGAAGTCAAAAGTTATACATAGATTTTCAGTTGTGTGGGGGGTCAGTGTCCCAATCCCTGCATGCTTCAAGGGTCAACTGTATTTGTAACTAAAACACTGCACTTAAACCAGCAACAGGCAGTGGCTGACGAGAGAGAAGGGAATGTATGTTATTGGGAAGTTAACTGAAGCCACATGAAAGGGAAAGAATTTACAAGGGGCTTATTCTTACAGAAAGCAAAACCTTCAAATTCCCATAGGACGAAAAAAAAGAAATGCACACAGATATCGTGTGTGTGTGTGTGTGTGTGTGTGTAGACAGAAAGAGAGAAACAGAGAAAGGTATCTTTTGGATATTAAATATATGTTTCTTCCCTATTCTGTTGAGAAGGTAACTTGATAAGACCCAAAGGAATGTCACTTCTAATTTACTGACTGTATTGTGTTCCAGTTTTCAACAAGGGAAGGAACAGAGTAAGAGTAAATCCTTTCCAGAAGATACTCAGTTACATTTCTTTAGGAGGGAGAAGGGGAATAACTTTATAATATGTGAAGAGGGCAGAATAATCAACTCTTTTGTATTTTGAGTAAAACAGTGGCTGTTTCCAGAAGATGCTCAGGGTATCCCTCTTTAGGAGAAGAGCCAGATTCACAAAGCAGTGTTGTCCTTTTGAGCATGAGATTCTACAGGAAAAGCTGTCAGATCTTAGAGGATTGTGGGGGAGAGGGGAAGTGAGAGGAAGAGGAAGAATCAAGGTTCTAGACTGCAGCCTATCCTATACCCATGCTGACTTTGAATTTCAGGATCAGCTTACCTACCCCCAAGAGGCAGCAGAGTGTGTGTTCAAGGGCAGGACAGGGGCAAATGGACATTATGCCAGGCTCCAGGACAGGGGCTAGGATTGGAGAACTTGGTGCAGCCACACTCTGCTCAAGTCAGTGCCTCCTCTGCCCAAAGAATTCTACCACAGAGGAGTCAGTAATGGTTGATCTCCCTGATTGGACCCTGGCAAGTACAGTGGAGAGAAATTTCCCAGCCAATCTTGTTCTCTCACTAGCATGGGCTGGGCCATGACATAGGAAGCACTACTCCCTAATGTCCTTGGTCTGTAGTGAAGAACTCTGAGGGGAGGGTGGATTTTACTTGGGGAAGGAGGCATCTGGGTCCCTTGGCCTCATGCCACAAAGTCAATGCATACTTACACACCACCTTTTAATTTACATGGAATTTTCAACTCATTACCCTGCTTGATAGGAGTAGTCCTGCCAAATGACATGGCAAAGAGTATTATCCCATTTTGTAGATAAAGAAAATCAGATTTAGTGATGTGAAGTGACTTTGCAAAGCAACACAGCTATGAAGCAACAAATCTGGTACCCAGGCACTGTGCTTTCAACCAGCCCCTGATGGCATGTCACTTTCCAGTGGCTCCTCCCAAGCCTTGTCTTTCGACAGCCGCCATTCTCCGTGGAGACAACCCAACTTGCCAAACAGCTTCAGGCTCACAAATACTGAACTAAACTGTGTGAATAACTCCTAAGCTGCTTCTTTTCTGATGATCCAACATAATTACTGCTCAGACCATAGGAAAATGAGCTCTCTACAAATTAAGTGAGAGTCTGTGGTGAAGCCAATGTCAAGCCATGGGACAGTCACTCTGGGCAAGAGCTTCCTGAGACTTCAGGGGAAGGGGACTTGCTCCCACCTGGCCTGTCCATCCCATTTCCCTTCAGTCTGCCCTGCACCCCAAAGCTCTGCCCTCACCAGGTCACCTCCCTTAGCAATGACTTCAAAGACTCTCTAGTACTGACAGCAAATTGTAAGTTTTTAGAATAACTTGCCTCATGTTGGTTGAGGCCAAATATTATTATTTTTTTAAGTTTAATTTAAAAGGAACAGTAACACAGAAGAGAAATAAGTCTTCATATTTTCAGGAACATAAGTATCTAAACTTTGCTTAAGATCAAGAATAAATATACCCCTATATATAGAGCAACAGCCCAGATCATACTTGTTTTTTTCTGCTTGTTGTATTCAGTTATAACTGGCATATTAGTTGAAGGTATACAACATAATGATGTGATATACGTATATATTGCACAACATTGAGTTAATGATTAACTCATTAAGCTTAGATAAGATCCATCACCTCACATAGTTACAGATTTTTTCTTGCGATGAGAACTTTTTTTAATGCATTTTATTGTTTTTTTAAGTAATCTCTATACCCAACATGGGGCTCAAATTCATGACCCTGAGATCAAGAGTAGCATGCTTCACTGACTGAACCAGCCAGGTCCCCCTGTGATGAGAACTTTTAAGGTCTACTTCTTAGCAACTTTCAAATATACAATGCAGTATTGGTGACTATAGTCACCATGCTGCGTATTACATCCTCAGGACTTGTTTATCTTAGAACTGGAAGTTTTTGGACCACCTTCATTCATTTCCCCCAACTCCACTCCAGAGAACCACCAATCTGTTTGCTGTTTCTATGAATCCAGTGTTTGTTTGTTTCTGTGAATAAATGAGATCACACAGTATTTGTCTTTTTCTATCTGACGTGTTTCGCTTAGCATAATGTCCCCAAGGTTCATCCATGTTGTCCCATGGATGTGTAACCAAATTTATAGTATTGAAGTAACAATAAAATATAGCTTAAGTAATCACACTGTTGTAAAAATAATTCTATTTTAAATGGAAGCAAGGAAAAATATAACTTACAAAAAAGTTGATATCCCTTAAATATACATAGTATCTAAAAATAAAGGAGAAAAGGTCAATAGTAGTATAGAAAATGGGATGGAAACTATTGTACAGTTTCAAAAATGAAAATGGATCTTTATGAAAAGATAGATGCTCAGCCTCACTTGTCACAAAAAAATATTAATCAAAACTATGTGGAGATATTTTTACTATAAAACTACTCTTTTTCACATTTTAATATGGTGTTAGCAAAGGGGTCCATGTCTTCTCTGTCCAAAAAGATGTAGCCCACAGAGGACAAGAGCCATGTTTTACCTCAAAAGCATCTTGATAAATATCTGATTAGCCAATATCTGAGGGAATGATTAGGAGGTAATGCTGTGGAAGCTACTAATGGAAATTTGTTCTCTTCAAAGTTGCTATGGCCTGCAGAACCAGAAAAATGCAATAGGTTGAGGGGTGTCATTGAGGGAAAAAAAAAAACACTGTACATTCTCTGCCTTGAGGTGATTCTGCTGCTCTGAAACAGTACATTCAGTCATCTTCCTTTCTGGGTATAATTATGAAAAAAGAAGAAGAAGGAGGAGGAGGAGAAGAAGAAGAAGAAGAAGAAGAAGAAGAAAGAAAACAGTGACAATTTATATTGAGGGAAAAAAAAAATCCACGGGGAGCCTATTGTGAGGTTTTCAGTCTTTTTCTGGCATAATCTGGCACGTTAGGAGAAAACTCTTTGAATTATATGACCATGTACTTAATTCCCAGCATTACATCCTCTTTTCAGGATATCTGAAGTGATTTTTAATCAACCCAGTCAAAACAAGAGTTTAAAACAAAGCGAGTTTTACACAAAAACAGACACATAGATCAATGGAACAGAATAGAGAGCCCAGAAATGGACCCTCAACTCTATGGTCAACTCATCTTTGACAAAGCAAGAAAGAATGTCCAATGGAACAAAGACAGTCTCTTCAACAAATGGTGTTGGGAAAATTGGATAGCCACATGCAGAAGAATGAAACTGGACCATTTCCTTACACCACACACAAAAATAGACTCCAAATGGTTGAAAGACCTCAATGTGAGACAGGAGTCCATCCAAATCCTAAAGGAGAACACAGGCAGCAACCTCTTTGACCTCAGCCGAAGCAACTTCTTCCTAGAAACATTGCCAAAGGCAAGGGAAGCAAGGGCAAAAATGAACTATTGGGACTTCATCAAGATAAAAAGCTTTTGCAAAGCAAAGGAAACAGTCAACAAAACCAAAAGACAACCGACAGAATGGGAGAAGATATTTGTAAATGACATATCAGATAAAGGGCTAGTATCCAAAATCTATAAAGAACTCATCAAACTCAACACCCAAAGAACAAAGAATCCAATCAAGAAATGGGCAGAAGACAGGAACAGACATTTTTCCAAAGAAGACGTCCAAATGGCCAACAGACACATGAAAAAGTGCTCAATATCGCTCGGCATCAGGGAAATACAAATCAAAACCTCAATGAGATACCACCTCACACCAGTCAGAATGGCTAAAATTAACAAGTCAGGAAACGACAGATGTTGGCAGGGATGCAGAGAAAGGGGAACCCTCCTACAGTGTTGGTGGGAATGCAAGCTGGTGCAGCCACTCTGGAAAACTATATGGAGGTTCCTCAAAAAGTTGAAAATAGAGCTACCATATGATCCAGCAATTGCACTACTGAGTATTTACCCCAAAGATACAAAAGTAGGGATCCGAAGGGGTACGTGCACCCCGATGTTTATAGCAGCAATGTCCACAATAGCCAAACTGTGGAAAGAGCCAAGATGTCCATCGACAGATGAATGGATAAAGAAGAAGTGGTATATATATACAATGGAATATTATGCAGCCATCAAAAGGAATGAGATCTTGCCATTTGCAACGACATGGATGGAACTGGAGGGTATTATGTTGAGTGAAATAAGTCAAACAGAGAAAGACATGTATCATATGATCTCACTGATATGAGGAATTCTTAATTGCAGGAAACAAACTGAGGGTTGCTGGAGTTGGGGGGTGGGGTGGGAAGGATGGGGTGACTGGGTGATAGACACTGGGGAGGGTATGTGCTCTGGTAAGCACTGTGAATTGTGCAAGACTGTTGAATCTCGGGGCGCCTGAGTGGCTCAGTCGGTTGGGCAGCTGCCTTTGGCTCAGGTCATGATCTCAGGGTCCTGGGATCGAGCCCCGCATCGGGCTCCTTCCTCAGCGGGGAGCCTGCCCCTTCCTCTCCCTCTGCCTGCCACTCCCCCTGCTTGTGCTCTCCCTCTCTCTATCTCTATCAAATAAATAAATAAAATCTTAAAAAAAAAAAAAGACTGTTGAATCTCAGATCTGTACCTCTGAAACAAATAATGCAATATATGTTAAGAAAAAAAAAAGAAGAAGAAGGTTGCGGGAGGGGAAGAATGAAGCGGGGAAATCGGAGGGGTAGACGAACCATGAGAGACGATGGACTCTGAAAAACAAACTGAGGGTTCTAGAGGGGAGGGGGGTGGGAGGATAGGTTAGCCTGGTGGTGGGTATTGAGGAGGGCACATTCTGCATGGAGCACTGGGTGTTATGCACAAACAATGAATCATGGAACACTTCATCTAAAACTAATGATGTAATGTATGGGGATTAACATAAGAATAAAAAAATAAAGAAAGAAAGAAAAAATAAATAAAAAAATAAAATAAAACAAAGCCAGTTTTACACTGGATGTGCACCCTGTGAGAGGTGGCTGGTTGGGGGAGGTGGTCCCAATGGTGGAGGGGGAGGAGCTAAAGGCAAATAAGACGCAGCAACTATTTTGGTTCACAGGTAATGGGGAAAAATGTCTCCAAGATATTTATTTTTAAAGTCTTATTGCAGCTCTTTTCATAAGCTTTTCATATTGAATGATATAATGAAAGGGCTCAATTCCAAATATTATGACATTTTATGCAGTCATTACTTAAAATACTTCTAAAATGCCAAAAAGAGCATAATGCTAATGAGAAAAAGGCAATTTTGCCTAGTCTTGACAAAGTTAGAATGAAAAAGATAATCTCTAATCGGAGGGGAGGTTAAATCTAGAATTAATATAACTAGTGAAGATGTATAGTCCCTGGAAGGGTACACGTCTGGAAGAGAAAAATAATGTCTTTATTTTCTATGAATTGTAAAGTGAATAAAACCCATAAAAGGCATGACATTTTCAGTGTAACTAGCACACTTCATTTCCCTAGCTTTTGTACAACAGTAGGTACAAACATTAAATATGCGGTTAGTTAAAGCTCTTACAATATTAAAAAAACACCAACCCATACATCTTTAGGGCAATAGTCAACAATTTGAGGTTCTGAAACAGAAGTTATACTCCTCACAAATATTATATATAGCTTTAGAATGGAGTTGTGTCTCTTCCTAAGGTTTTTGAGTTTCTTCTGTTGTTTGTTCATTTCAATACCCTGTGTGACTGTGGTCTGACATACAGACGGGGGAAAAAAGGATCAGGGGAGCAGCCTCAATAGGCTAGGTTCAGGACACGTCTTATACCAACATTTCTAGAGGTGTAGACTTTGCTGAAGGGATTTATGAGCTCCAAAATCTCCCCCATGAGTGCCAGAAGGGGAGTCCTTAATGTCCCATTCTTGGTTTCCTTCTGAAGGAGCCTGTTCAATATATAAGATTCCTTTTGGTGGAAAATATCATTTCAAATTTTATATTTGCTTGAAAAACATTTTTTTCAGAAGACTACTCAAAGGCAAGACACAATGCTAAGAGTTGATAGAAGAGAAGTAGTCTGGAGTTGAAAGGAGAAAAATGACTGGCAGATTAGAAATGGTCTATTTCCAATGCATCCTCACTGATGAGGGAGCTGAGATTGGTGAGAAAGCTAATGGGGTGGACTGCTGTGTCCAGGCATGGTGCCATTATGAGCAGACCTAAAACTGAATAATCTTGATGATTATGAAAGATTCCTTTCCATGGATCCTGTTTTACGCATATCTGAAGTGACTCAAACATGTTTCTTGTTGAAATTTTCAAATGACTCTGCAGACCAAAGCTGAGGCTGCAATTAAAAGAAGGATCCCTGTCCTCACAGAGAGCAGAACTCAGAGAATATAGAGAATGTATATTGAAGGGCAGAATTTGATAGGTGAAAATAGAAGTGGAGGAACATACCACATATTGTAGGCATCAAAGGGGAGCTCCAGAAGAATGTGGAGTAAGATCTGCCTGGGAAAATCTGGCAAAGCCTTCCAAAGGAACTGGCCTCTGCTCAATGATCCATGCACCAAATATGCACATTGTCTACACCATGCTGGGACTGGGTGTGGTGCCAGGGGTGGGGCCAAGGAGAGAGACACATAAGAACAGTACAATATCAGGTGTTAAGGGAAATGACTGAGCCTTTTTTTTTTTAAAGATTTTATTTATTTGACAGAGAGAGACACAGCGAGAGAGGGGACACAAGCAGGGGGAGTGGGAGAGGGAGAAGCAGGCTTCCCACGGAGCAGGGAGCCTGCTTCTCCCTCTGCCTCTCTCTGTCTGTCTCTTGTGAATAAATAAAAAAATCTTTAAAAAAAAAAAAAAGAAATGAGTCTATGCAGATAGCCTAGACTGAGCAGAGGCACAAAGGGAGTAAACAGACCTTGAGAAGTAGTGATGGGAAGATTGGGATTTGGCAAACTGGGTGATTAAAGGCACACAAATGAGAAAATGTAAATCAGTTGGATGAATACTAAATGAGAAGTTCAGCATAGTGGGGCAGAGAGTGAAAGTATGTCATGGGGGAAGAGAGAGAGAACCAGGTGGTGTGTCCTAGAGATGAGGTGATAGGAAAGTGAGAGCCTTGAAAGTCATGTGAAGAATTTTGGTTTTATCTTCTATCTCTTGGGTGGCCACATGATCAGTGACAGCATTTAGAATGGGATCTTGCCGCAGAATGAAGGATGATAGGAAAGGGAATAAGGTCAGAAGGCAGCTTGGCTAGCTGGGAGCTGGTAAAATACTAGCAGAGTTTGGTGAGTGGTAGAGCCAGGCCACTCCAGGTTGGCAGTCGGGGAGTGGGCACCTCAAAAGAGCTGCTCTTGCATGTGGCAGGAGGGAAGAATCCATGGGGTTTCCAGCCTGTATGTTCGGCAAATTGTAGTAAGGAGAAGTTCTACAGGTAAAGACTATGATTCTGGTTGCATACCTAAGCCATTCCGCATGCAGGATGCAGAAGTGTAGTCAGACTTGAAGATGGGAGAATTCTGTGCGAAGGTGGAGCTTAACTCATGGGAAGGAATGAGGTTGCCATTGAAGAACCCCTCCCAAGTCCTTCCTTTGGCTTCTTTCTATTGCAAATATATGTCCCTTGTATCCAGTCACCTTCCAAGGTCTACCAATCCTATCTAGTCAATTATGAAACTGTTTTATCATTTTCCTTAGAGCTGTGTTGTCGAGTAGTAGTTATGTGTGGCTAATGAGCACTTGAAATGTGGTTAGTCTGAATTAAGCTGACCGTAAGTACAAAAACTTGCAGTCTGTATGAAAAAATAAGTGTTAGATAGCTCAATACTATTTAATATGGTTATATGTGAAATAATAATTTGGATGTATTAAGTTAAATAAAATATATTTAATTTTTGTTGTTTATCTTAAGAACTAGAAAACTTTTAAAACACATATGTGGCTTGTGTTATATTTATATTGGATAATGCTTTCTAGAGTATTATTTTGGCATAATAATATAACTTAAAAGCTGGATATAAACTATTAAGACAGTTTACAAACCAGAACATCTATAACCACATCTCTCTGGGCACTGTGATTCCTTATCTTCTTCCATTGATCTATGTTACTCTGGTATGTAAATTCCACCAGTATGAAGTTTGTGGGCTTTCTTAATGACATCACCCAAGCAGCTCTTTAGTAAGGGTCTTCTTTTTCTAGTAAGTGCTTGACACGAACATTGTCAGGCAACAGCCTGCTAGTAAACTAGCTCTCAGAACAAAACAAAATAAAACAGAAACAAAAGCAAAACCCTGATTTGAGACTTTCTTCCTGGTATAAGTGCTCCCACAAAGGCCAATTTCATGCTACCACTATTTTATCAACTTGTTTGCCAAATTCCTGCATAGTTACCACTGAGACACTTTGAGCAGGTTCTTACTTTCATGTTCTTTCAAATACAAGCCATTTGTTGAGCCAAAGGATCAACTATGACTCTAGACCAGAGCTACGCTAGAACTTTTTGCAACGATAGAAATATTCTATATTCTGTGCTAGGTGACTACTGAGCACTTGAACTGTGGCTAGTAAAATGAAAAACTGAATTTTTAATTTAATTCAATACTAATTAAATTAAATGTAATTAGACTCATGTGGCTACTGGCTGCTATATTGAACAACCCAGGTCTGGAGATGAACAGGGCAGATGGAAAGTTCTGATTTTTTTTTATGCAAACATAAAATATATATGTATGTATATCAAATCATCATGTTATAAACTTTGAATATATACAATTTCATTTTTCAATTATACTTCAATAAACCTGGAGAAAAAAGAACAAGAAACTTATAGAAGCCCAGTTTCCAACTTGCATAAACAGGGCTGTGGTAAGGGGTGGGGATTGAACAGATCTGCTCCTATCTAAAGCATATTGATCTTTCCTTCTGGGAAAAAGAACACAAAAACTGCTCTCAATATTTTTTGTCACTATATTTTTTTTTTCATAAAACTTTGGTAAATATTCTCTTAATTCTAATTAATATGACTTAAGTTTGTGAATATGTTCCCAGCAACCTCTGCCTCCACATTATAAAAGCCACAAATTTTGAAGGTTCTTAAATAAGAGCTATTAAGATTTCTATAAGGAGGACTTTCCCCGTCTTGGTTGCTGAACATAAATGCATTCCAGAGTCACTTACAAAGTTCTTTGAGCACCAGGAGAGAACTCAGTTATTACAGAATAATCATCTTGGTTCTTTAGAAAACATTAGACTACTGGTTTGGGCCCAACGAAGAGAACCATGTCGAATTTCCTACTCTATATTCAGGTGCAGATAAACATGTCTTTCCCCCTGAGTAATGAGGTTCAGAGCAAAAAGAAAATCTCATGCCTTATTAAAAGAAACATTTGACAGTAGCTGGAGGCATATTATATTTGTCTTAATCACATAAGATGCATCAATCTCATTTCCATTATTTCAGATTCCAGATGAACTCACTACCTTGTCGATTAATCAAAAAGTCATTGATCAAACAAACAAATAAGCAAGTAGACCAACAATAGAATCAGGCTTATAAATAAAGAGAACAAACTGGTGGTTGTTAGAGGGATCAGGGGTACAGGGATGGACAAAACGGGTGAAGGGGAGTGGGAGTACAGGCTTCCAGTCATGGAATGAATAAGTCACGAGAATGAAAGGCACAGCATAGGGAGCACAGATAATGGTATTGTAATAGTGTTGTGTGGTGACAGATGGTAACTACACTTGTGGTGAGCACAGCATAAGGTATAAACTTATCAAATCATTACATTGTATGCCTGAGAGTAATTTAACACTGTGTGTCAACTACACATCAATTAAAAAATAAATTAATTTTAAAAAGGTATTGATCAATGAAATTTGAATTTAGATAGTTGACTGTCTAAATCAGTTCTGGTTCCTGAAGCTCATTTTACTGTACTTCAGAAACCTAAGACTTAATGATTGATCAGTGTTTCTAAGTTCATCCTATGAAAAATAATATAATTTCTTCATGGTTTCATTAATTCCCAATTGGCAAAAATAATATATTAATAGATCAGTGGAATTTTGAATTAAATTAATAATATCCAATGTGTATATACTTAATATTTTTTTTTACTTAAATTCAATTAGCCCACATATAGAACATCATTAGTTTCAGAGGTAGAGTTCAGTGACTCTTCAGTTGTGTAAAATACCCCAGGCTCATCACATCACGTGCCCTCCTTAATGCCCATCACCCAATTACCCTATCCGCCTACCCTTTTCCCCTCCAGCAACCGTCAGTTTCTTTCCCATAGTTAAGAATCTCTCACGGTTTGTCTCCCTCTCTGATTTCTTTCCATTCTGTTTTCCCCTCCCTTCCCCTATGATCCTCTGCACTATTTCTTATATTCCACATATGAGTGAAACCATATGATAATTGTCTTTCTCTGACTGACTTATTTCACTCAGCATAATACCCTCCAGTTCCATCCACATCAATGTAAATGGTTAAGTATTCGTCCTTTCTGATGACTGAGTAATATTCCACTGTATGTATATACCACATTTTCTTTATCCATTCATCTGTCAATGGACATCTGGGTTCTTTCCACATGCTGACTATTGTGGACATTGCTGCCATAAACATTGGGGTGCAGATGCCCCTTCTGATCACTACATCTATATCTTTGGAGTAAATACCAGTAGTGCAATTGCTGGTCATAGGGTAGCTCTATTTTTAACTTCTTGAGGAACCTCTATACTGTTTTCCAGAGTGGCTGTACCAGCTTGCATTCCCACCAACAGTGTAAGAGGGTTCCCCTTTCTCTGCATCTTCACCAACATTTGTTGTTTCTTGACTTATTAATTTTAGCCATTCTGACTGATGTGAGGTGGCATCTCATTGTGATTTTGATTTGTATTTCCCTGATGGCAAGTTATGTGGAGCATTTTTTCATGGGTCTGTTGACCATTTGTATGTCTTCTTTGGAGAAATGTCTGTTCATGTCTTCTGCCCATTTCTTGACTGGATTTTTGGGGGGGGGTTGTTGAGTTTGATAAGTTCTTTATATATCTTGGATACTAGCCTTTGATATGTCATTTGTGAATATCTTCTCCCATTCCATAGGTTGCCTTTTAATTTTTTTGATTGTTTCCTTTGCTGTGCAAAAGGTTTTTTTTATCCTGAAGAAGTCACAATATTTCATTTTTGCTTTCGTTTAGCCTGCCTTTGGAGACGTATCTAGCAAGAAGTTGATGTGGCTGAGGTCACAGAGGTTACTGCCTGTGTTGTCCTCTAGGATTTTGATGGATTCGTGTCTCACATTTAGGTCTTTCATTCATTTTGAATTTATTTTTGTGTATGCTGTAAGAAAGTGGTCCAATTTCATTATTCTACATGTGGCTGTCCAATTTTCCCAACACCATTTGTTGAAGAGACTGTCCTTTTTCCATTGGATATCCTTTCCTGTTTTGTTGAAGATTAGTTGACCATAGAGTTGAGGGTCCATTTCTGGGCTCTCTGTTTTGTTCCATTGATCTATGTGTCTGTTTTTGTGCCAGTACCATACTGTCTTGATGATGACAGCTTTGTAATAGAGCTTGAGTTCTGGCATTGTGATGCCATCAGCTTTGGTGTTCTTTTTCAACATTCCTCTGGCTAGTCAGGGTCTTTTCTGGTTCCATACAAATTTTAGGATTGTTTGTTCCAGCTGTGTGAAAAATGTCGATGCTATTTTGATAGGGATTGCATTGAAAGTGTACATTGCTCAGGGTAGCATAGACAGTTTAACAATATTTGTTCTTCCAATTCATGAGCATGGAACCTTTTTCAATTTCTTTGTGCCAGGAATAAATCCCACTTGGTCGTGGTGAATAATCTTTTTAATGTAGTGTTGGATCCTATTGACTAGTATCTTGGTGAGTATTTTGACATCCATGTTCATCAAGGATATTTTCTGTAATTCTCCTTTTTGGTGGGGTCTTTGTCTGGTTTTGGGATCAAGGTAATGCTGGCCTCATAGAGCAAGTTTGGAAGTTTTCCTTCCATTTCTATTTTTTGAATCAGCTTCAGTAGAATAGGTATAATTTCTTCTTTAAATGTTTGGTAGAATTCCCCTGGGAAGCCATCTGGCCCTGGACTCTTGTTTTTTGAAAGGTTTTTGATTACTGCTTCAGTTTTCTTGCTGGTTATTCATCTGTTCAGATTTTCTATTTCTTCCTGGTTCAGTTTTGGTAATTTATAAGTTTCCAGGAATGCATCCATTTCTTCCAGATTGACCAATTTGTTGGTATATAGTTGCTCATAATATGTTCTAAAAATTGCATTTCCTTAGTGTTGGTAGTGATCTCTCCTCTTTCATTCATGATTTTATTAATTTGGGTCATTTCTCTTTTTCTTTTTGATAAGTCTGGCCATGTGATTATCAATCTTATTAATTCTTTCAAAGAACCAGCCCATAGTTTTGTTGATCTGTTCTACTGTTCTTTTGGTTTCTATTTCATTGATTTCTGCTCTAATCTTTATTATTTCTCATCCCCTGCTTGGTTCAGGCTCTATTTGCTGCTCTTTCTCCAGCTCCTTTAGGTATAAGGTTAGCTTGTGTATTTGAGACTTTTCTAGTTTCTTGAGAGAAGCTTGTGTTGTTATTAATTGGTTTATATAATTGGCTGCTCCCAAGTTAGGACCATAAATATTTATAATTGTTAGATCTTCTTGTTGGATAGATCCTTTAAGTATGACATAGTGTCCCTCTTCATGTCTTATTACAGTCTTTGGTTTAAAATCTAATTTGTCCGATATAAGGATGGCTACCCCAACTTTCTTTTAGTGTCCATTAGCATGATAAATTGTTCTCCACCCCCTCACTTTCAAATGAGTCTCTTGTAGACAGCACATGGATGGGTCTTGCTTCTTTATCCATCTTGTACCCTGTATCTTTTGATTGGAGCATTTAGCCCGTTTGCATTCAGAACAACTATTGAAAGATATGAATTTAGTGCTATTGTATTATCTGTAAAGTCACTGCTTCTGTATATTGTCTCTGTTCCTTTCTGGTCTATGTTACTTTTGGGCTCTCCCTTTGCCTAAAAGATCCCCTTTAATATTTCTTGCAGGGTTGGTTTAGTGATCAGAAATTCTTTTAGCTTCTATTTGTCCTGAAAGCTCTTCATTTCCCCTTCCATTCTGAATGACAGCCTTGCTGAATAAAGTATTCTTGGCTGCATGTTTTTCTTATTTAGTACCCTGCCTACATCATGCCAGCACTTTCTGGCCTGCCAGGTCTCTGGGATAGGTCTGCTGCCAATCTAATGTTCCTACCCTTATACATTAAGGACCTCTTGTTGAGCTGCTTTCAGGATTTTTCTCTTTATCTCTGAAACTTGCAAGCTTCACTATTATATGCTGGGGTGTTGATCTCTTTTTATTGATTTTGAGGGGAGGTCTCAGTGCCTCCTGGACTTGAATGCCTGTTTCCTTCCCCAAATCAGGGAAGTTCTTAGCTATGATATCCTCAAATATACCTTTTGTCCCCTTCTCTCTTTCTTCTTCCTCTGGGACCCCAATAATTCTAATATTGTTTCACTTTATTGCATCACTGATTTCTTGAAGCTTCCTTTCATGGTCTATTAGTTGTTTTTCTCTCTTTTCCTGAGCTTCCTTCCTTTCCATCTTCTTGTCTTCTATGCAACTGACTCTCTCTTCTGCCTCATTTACCCTAGCCATTAGAGCGTCCATTTTAGACTGCATCTCAGTTAAAGTGTTTTTAATTTCAGCCTGATTAGATTTTTATTTCTGCACTAAGGGGTTCTCTAGTATCTTTTATGCTTTTTTCAAGCCCAGCTAGTAACTATAATTGTTTTCTGAATTCTAGGTCTGACATTTTACTTATATCCATATTGATATGATCTGTGGCAGAGAGTATTACCTTTGGTTCTTTCTTTTGTTGTGAATTGCTTCTAGTCATTTTGTCCAGAGAAGAATAGATGAATGAGAGAATAAAATAAAAAACATCAACCATGACCCAAGTTAAATACACACTAGACAAATCCAAAGAGGTCAGAAAGCAAAAAAGAAAAGAAAACAAAGCAACAAAAACAAAGGGAAAAAAGAGAATCTAATCTCACAGTTGGACAGGGTGATCTACTTGGTCCTGGGTGTATTTTGGTCTGTGTTTTAGAAGACACTAAATCCTAAAGAAAGAAAAACTTATATATATACAAAAATAAAATTGAATACAGTGAAAGGAAGCCAAAAATGAGACTATATCTATAAAATGTAAATGTAAAAATGAAAATTAAAAATGTCTTAAAAACAAAGAGTTGATAAAATAAGAAACTCTTTGAAAAGGAAAGAAAAGGAAAATTTTAAACTGAAAGACTAAAAACTTGTGTGAAAAAAACCCTCAAATTCTATATACTATTTTCCCCTAGTGCAGGAGTTTTTTTTAGTTCTGTGTGATCCATAAACCTTCTGGTCTTCTGGGGGAGGGGCCTGTTGCACTGCTTCTCAGGTGTCTTTGCCTGGGCAGAGTTGCACTGTCCCTTGCCAGGGGGCAGGCTCAGTGTAAGCTGCTTCAGGTTACTCTATATTGCTCTTGTTCCCTGAAGGCTTTTTGCACCACTTTAGAGGATGAAAAAAAAATGGCAGTGCCTCAATCTCAGCCCTGAGCTGAACAATCAGGGTACCTATTTTTCAGTGCACCCTCATGGAAAAAGAGTCAATCCCTTTTGTGTGTGCCAAACCACAGACTCCTGCAGTCCACAGCCACATCAATCATCCCAGGGGAGGGAACGGGGTTCTCACTGCGACCATGCCAACTTTTGGGTCCCTGCTGTGGTAATAGTTGGCCAATCATGTGCACACCCTGCACCTGTGCTCCCTGGGGAAGGAGCAGGGTCCTGCAGCAGTTTTGCTGCTTCCTGAGCCCCTGTTTGGAAAGTGGTTGTGGATCATGCAGAGGTTCACAGTTTAGGGCAACACCTAGCTGAGAGGTTACTCCAGAGCTCGCTAATTGTAGCTGGCTTCTGCTCCAATACTTTGGAACTCTGCCACACTCAGGCACCCCCATTCTTTCTGTGACTGTGGGGATCCTGAGATCACTCTGTTTCAGCTAGAATTCTACCCTACTTCCCCGCCTGAGCACCTTTCAGGCAGGGACTTCCCTCACAGGAGCAGACTTGTAAAAGCTCCAATTTTGCACTCTGCTGCTATATCATTTCCCGGTGCTGGCTTCCAGAGTCCCCCTCCCCCTGCGGTTTATCTTCCGATATATCCCCTCAGATTCACTTCTCCACAACTCCTACCTTGCAAAAAATGGTCGATTTTCTATTTGTGGAATTGCAGCAATCCTTTTCTTAGGTCTCAGGTTGAATTCACAGGTGTTCAGAATGATTAGATAGATATCTAGCTGAATTCAATGGACCAGATGAAATGAGAATCCCCTACTCTTCAGCCATCTTCCTTCTTCCTACTTAATAAAGATTTTAAAAACAGGGGATGTACTATAATTTTTTTTATATTCTGAAAAGTTATTTACAAAAACAAATCTCAGATTTAAACACTGGAGAATTCTGATTATTTCTGCTTCAGAACTGCCAGGTACTATAGGAAGAGAAAGGCAGAACATATATTAATTTAAAGTTGACCTCAAAAGGCAAGCCAAGTAGTTCCAAGAACAAGTATACTTAAGAATAGCATTTGTTTAAAAACATGCAGATTCCAGGATGCAAGGTCCAGTAATCTGTATTTGAATAAGCACCCCAAGTGATTTTTAGACAGTCTAGTTGTTGAAAACCTTTTGAAACCTGAGAATCTTGTAAACTACCCTAACTATTAGCAATAGCTATTTATCTGTCTACCTAAAGAGTACATATGTACATTCAGTTGCTTAACTTCTAAGCCCAAGCATTGCTCCATAAAAAGTATTTAATAGACCTCACAATGCAGATAATTCTGGACTGTTATTACTTGGTAATATAAAATAAATTTTGGTCCTCAATGTCCAGAACTCACAGGACTTTGTTTACTTGAAACAAAAGTCAATGATCTGTGAAGTACCCTAATTGCTCGTCAATACAAGCAGGATAGGACAAAGATAAATCCAGTAATTAGTTCATTCTTTCCATCACTCCTATTTCTCACTACAGGCAAAAATTCTGTTGCTAAAGAAATGAGCTTAAAAAGTGTCTCACTCTCTCCCCAATAACTTGTGAATAGAACTGAAATAAGACATCTCATCATTAAAATCTAAGATGTCCAAGGGCTCAGACCCCTGGCCACAAAGGGAGTGTTCTTCTACAGATGATTTTTCCAGGTGCTATAGGACTAATTTGAGTTAAAAGTATAATTTAATTTAAAATAGTTATTTGGACTGAGGGTTGCAGAAAGGGAGGTGGGTGGGGGGATGGGGTAACTGGGTGATGGGCATTAAGGAGGGCACATGATGTGATGAGCACTGGGTGTTATACGCAACTCATGAATCATTGAACATTACATCAAAAACTAATGATGTACTATATGTTGGTTAACTGAATTTAAATAAAATAAAATAGTTATTTGGAGTCATGAAGACAGCTTCTGTGGATCAAAAGAAATTTAAGGCAAGACAGTGATATAAAAATACATGTTTGGTAGAGAAAGGAGAAGAAACTAGAAGTGACAGTTAAGTATTAACAGACACTATTTCTCAACAGGGTGACAATATCTGTAAATTAATTATGATTTCTCCATGAGTCAGGAGTGTTCTCAAACATTCACAGATGATATTGAATTAATAAGCAAAGACTGCATCACTTGGTCTGTGCTCCACTTCCTGAAATTTTCAGGGCCATGTCTTTGAGATTCAAGAGTCCATAAAAGATCAAATGGATGATGCCATATCTGTTCTGTGTTCAGCCCACATCCATGATGTTTGTTTCCATAAGCCTGGGGAGTGCTCCTTGATTTTAAGCTCAGGTGGATTCCAAATGAATTTTTTCCTTTAAAATGTTCAAGAAATAAGAGAAAAAAAGAAAAGGAGAAAGGGTGAGAGCAATTCTTAGGATACAAGGACCAAGGACTGAACACTAAAAAGTCTAAACAAAGCTGTATTTGCAGGTTACATTTGTACCTATGGCAACAATTTACCCAGATCACTACCATACTTGTATTATTTTCATTGCTGAAAGGATTTGAAACTTGAGCATTCTTAGACTGAGAGAGAGAGCACATGAGAAGGGGGAGGGTCGGGAGGGTCAGAGGGAGAAACAGACTCCCTGCCGAGCAGGGAGCCCGATGCGGGACTCGATCCAGGGACTCCAGGATCATGACCTGAGCCGAAGGCAGTCGCTCAACCAACTGAGCCACCCAGGTGCCCCGATCTTATTAACTTTTATACAGCTTGTTGCCTTGGTATCCAAGCACAGTTCTGCTGAAGTGAGTATTTTAAAACCATGCAAGGAAATGTGGTGCCACTGGCCGCTAGATCAACTTGCTCTCCCAAAATACTTGTGCAGATATCAAGAAATTCCAAGCCTTTCCCATGGCTTTCTCTCCCCACCAAAAACACAGTACAAGACTTTAATCCTCTCCTGATGATAATTCCGGATTTAAAAGCTATTGGTTTAACTGCAGTTTTAACAAACTGTTAAGAAAGAGAGTTGAAAGAGAGTGAATCTTAACAACATATTGAAAACTCTGATGTAATTCCATTTTTGAAGTACAGAGAGCTTGATTATTCTTAAGATCAAGTGAGTCCTCCCTCCACTTCTGGTCCATTCAGTGAGCAAAGGATAAATGAAAATAAACATAGTTAATATACCCAAACAAATTAGCTATCTATTATTAACTACAAACTGACCTACTAAAGTCTGCTCAGCTCCATTCAAAGAACCAATTCACTGTGAATATAATCTGTTTCTGTTCATAATCTGTCATTTACTCTTTAGAATATAAAGATTTTGATGAGCTATAATTTAATTAGAAATTAATAAGAATTCTGAAATAGGTTTTTGGTTGACAGCTATTAATACTAACATTTATTGTTACATGAGAAAGTTTAGTTACAAAGGACTCTTCCAAAAATGCATAAATTACTTCAGATTTCTGGTCCAGCATGTAAGGAGCTTAGAAGTGTCATTCCATTGAGCAATAAGCAAAAAGCTAAACAAACTGAAAAAATAAACACTTATTAGATCCATTAGGGAGGAGAGTTCATATGGCAAACTGCTGCCCGAGAAATCAGAAAGACAGAAAGGAAGATACAGGGAATCAATCACAATTTACCAAAAGCAGAGACTTATGAACAGAAATCTCTGTGGGAACCAGTGTCAGGGGAGGCAAACCTGAACTGTAATGGATGAATTTCTGGAGGCTCAGTGTGGACAAGCCTGGAAGTCCTTGGTTCAGGCAGGTCAAGGGAAACTAATGCTTTTGTGAGTTTTACCTCTAAGAGCTCTACCAGGTTTTCACAGTAAAGATCTGAGAAAAATCCTCATCCACATTACTAAAGGCCTATTTACAGGAGTAAATCATGTTTACCTTTCAACAAAAAATTACAAAGTACACTAAAAGGCAAAAAACAGTTTGAAGAACTTCAAAAGCATCAGAAAAATCAGTTATGGAAGGACTGTTGAAATTATCAGACTGAAAAAATTTTTAAACCTATGATTACAATGCCAAAGGCTTTAATAGGGAAATAGACAACAAGCAAGAACAGATGCCTAAGTAGCAATGGAAATTTTATGAAATAATAAAAAAGAAATGCTAGAGATCAAAAACAGTGTATCAAAAATGAAGAATGCCTTTGATGGTCTTAGTAAACTAGACTCAGCTGAGGAAAGAATCACTAAGCTTAAAGATCTATCAGTAGAAACTTTCAAAACCAGAAAAGGGACTGGAAAATATAAAACAGAAAATCCAGGGGGTGCCTGGGTGGCTCAGTTGGTTAAGCATCTGACTCTTGATTTTGGCTCTGGTCATGATCTGGGGGTCCTGAGATTGAGCCCCAAGTCAGGCTCACCCTGGGCATGGAGTCTGCTTAAGATTCTACCTCTTCCTCTGTCCCCTCCACCACTCCCACTCTGTCTCTCTCCCTCTCTAAAAAATAAAAACAAAAACAAACCTAAAAAACAGAAAATCCAAGAACTGTGTGACAACTAAAAAAGATGAAATATACCTCTAGTGGGAATACGAGAAGGAGAAGAGAGAAAAGAGCAAAATATATATTTGAAGCAATAATGACAGATTTTTTTCCGAATTAACGCTAGACAACAAACCACAGGTGCAAGAAGCTCAGAGAGCTCAGAGAACACCAAGCAGGATAAATGCCAAAACAAACAAACAAACAAGTTGCACCTAGGCATACCATATTCAAAATTCAGAAAATCAAAGATAAAGTCCTGAAAGAAATCAGTGGAAAAACACATCTTACCTACAGAAGAGCAAAAGTAAGTATTACATCTAACTTCTCCCCAGAAACCATTCAAGTAAGAAAAAGGTGGAACAAAATATTTAAAGTATTGAGAGAAAACATCCACCAACCTAGAATTATAAAACCTGAAAAATTATCCTTTAAAAGTGAAGGAGAAATACTTTCTGAGAAAATAAAAACTGAAAAAACTTGATGCCAGTAGACCCACCTTGCAAGAAATGTTAAAAGAAGTTTTTTAGACAGAAGGAAACTCTAGAGAAATTATAATATATTAAGAAATATTAAGGAAAAAATATAAATATAAATTTATAAGTAAGAAATTCAGATCTACATAAAGAAGGGAAAGGCATCAGAAAAAGAATAAGTAAAAGTAAAAAGCTTTAATTTTTCTTTTTCATAATTCATCTAACAGATTAAAATTTATTCAAAATAGTAATAGCAATTACGTATTTGGTTATATGTAATGATCAAGTGGGATTCATCTTGGTAGTCAAGGCTGGGATTAATTGAAAATAATTTAATCCATTGCATCAACAGGCTAAAGAAGAAAAATTACATGATCATATCAATAGATTTTTTTTAAAGCATATAACAAATCTAACACCCATTCATGATAAAAATTTTGAGCAAACTAGCAATAGAAGGGAACTCTCTCAACTTGATAAAGAATATCAACAAAAACCCTACAACTAACATCATACAAAGTGGTGAAAAACTTGAAGCTCTTGCACTAAGATCAGGTGCAAGGCAAGGATTTCACCTCTCACCACTTTTCAACATCATATAGACGTTCTAGCTAGTGCAAATAGATAAGAAAATGAAATAAAAGTTATACAGATTTGGCAGGGATAAATAAACTGTCTTTGTTCATAGATGACATAATTGTCTACGTAGAAAATCTGAAAGAGGGCGCCTGGGTGGCTCAGTTGGTTAAGCGACTGCTTTCGGCTCAGGTCATGATCCTGGAGTCCCGGGATGGAGTCCCGCATCGGGCTCCCTGCTCGGCGGAGAGCCTGCTTCTCCCTCCGACCCTCCCCCCTCTCATGTGCTCTCTCTCTCTCTCTCTCTCTCTCTCTCTCATTCTCTCTGGCTCAAATAAATAAATAAAATCTTTAAAAAAAAATCTGAAAGAATCAACATAACAACTGGAACTAATAAGTGATTATAATAAGGCTGCAGGATACAAAGTTAATATACAAAAGTCGATCACTTTCTTATATGCCAGCAATAAACAAGTAGAATTTGGAATTAAAAACCTAGCATTTATATTGGTACCCCCCAAAATGAAATTCTTAGATAAAAATCTAACAAAATATGTATAAGATCTGTGTGAGGAAAACTACAAAAGGAGAACTAAATCAATGAAGAGGTATTTCATGCTCACGAATAGGAAGACTCAATGTTTTCAAGTTATTAGTTCTTCCTGTCTTGATCTACAGGCTCAATGCAGTTCTAATCATAACCCCAGCAAGTTATTTTGTGGATATCAACAAACTAAGCTTAAAGTTAATCTGGAGGGGCAAAAGACCCAGAATAGCCAACACAGTATTGAAGAAGAACAAAGTTATGGGACTGACACTATCTGACTTGAAGACTCACTGTGAAGCTACAGTAATCAAGGCAGTATGGTACTGGTGAAAGAATAGAGAAATAGATTAATGGAACAGAAGAGAAAGCCCAGAAATAGACCAATATATAGTCAACTGATTTTGGACAAAGGAGCAAAAGTAACAAAGGAAGTCTTTTCAACAAGGAACAAGTGAATCTACATGCAAAAAAAAATTTTAAAAAATCTAGACACACACCTTACCCTCTTCAAAAAAATGAACTCAAAATAAATCATAAACCTACATGTAAAATGCAAAACTATAAAACTCCTAGAAGATAACATAGAAGAAATTGTAGATGACCTTGGATATGGCAATGACTTTTTAGACAAAATAAGAAAGGTATCCCTGAAAGAAATCATTGATAATTTGGACTTTGTTAAAGTTTAAAAGTTTTCTGCTCTGTGAAAGACAATGTCAAGAGAATGAGAAGAAAAGCCACAGACTGGGAGAAAGATTTGCAAAAGAGATATTTAATAAAGGACTGTTACCCAAATATACAAAGAACTCTTAAAACTCAGCAACAAGAAAATAAACAACTCAATTAAAAATGTGCCAAAGACCTTAACAGACACTTCACAAAAGAATATATACAGATGGCAAATAAGTGTATAAAAATATGCTCCACATTGTATATTATCAGGGAAATACAAATTGAAAAAACAATGAGATACCACTATACACCTATCAGAATGGCAAAAATCCCAAACGCAGATTTAACACCGGATGCTGGTGAGGATGTGGAGCAATGGAATCCCTCATTCATTGCTGGAGGGCATGAAAAATGGTACAGTCACTTTGGAAGACAGTTTGGAAGTTTCTTACAAAACTAAACCTACTCTTACCATATGTTCCAGCATTTGCACTCTTGGTTTTTACCCAAATGAACTGAAAATGTATGTCTACACAAAAACCTGCACATAGATGTTTATAGCAGCTTTACTTGTAATTGCCAAAACTTGGAAGCAACTGAGATGTCCTTCAGTAGATGAATGGATAATTCACTGTGGTATATCTAGACAATGGAATATTATTCAGTGCTTAAAAGAAATGAGCTATCAAGTCATGAAAAGACATGGAGGAAACTTAAAAGCATATTACTAAATGAAAAGCCAATCTGAAACAGCTATATACCATATGATTCCAATTATATCACATTCTGGCAAAGGAAAAACTGCAGAGTTGGTTAAAAGAGCACTGGCTGCCAGGATTTGGGCCACGGAGAGGAAGGGGGAAGAATGAATAGGCAGAGCACAGAGGATTTTTAAGAAAGTGAAACTCTTTTATATGATACTATGATGGCGAATAAAGGTCATTATATACTTGTCCAAACCTATAGAATGTACACCAAGAGTGACCCCTAATGTAAACTATGGGCTTTGGGCATTGCTATATCATTGTAGGTTTGTTAATTATCTAAATGTCCTACTGTGGTGTGGGCTGTTGATTTTGGGGGAGATTGTGCAGGCAGGAAATAGAGAGTCATGAGAACTCTCTGCACTTTTCACTGTTTGGCTGTGAATCTAAAATAGCTCTAAAAAAATCATGTTTATAAACTTAAAAAACATGAACCCTTGCATAAATAAACCCACTTGGACCCATAAGAATGACCAGGTAAGTAATTGTATATACAGCCATTGAAGGCAAGTTTTTTTCCCTTTTTTAAAAATTTAAATCCAGTTAATTAACATGCAGTGTAATAGTAGTTTCAGGGGTACAAAACAGTGATTCAACACTTCTATACAACACCCAGTGCTCATCACACGTGCCCTCCTTAATCCCCATCACCTTTCACCCATCCCCCCACCCACCTCCCCTCTAGTGACCATCAGTTTGTTCTCTTTACTTAAGAGTCTGTTTCTTGGTTTTTCCCTCTCTCTCTCTCTCTCCCTTTTTACTTTTTCCATTTGTTTTGTTTCTTAAATTCCACATTTGAATGAAATCATATGGTATTTGTCTTTCTCTGATTGACTTTTTTTGCTTAGCATTATACCCTCTAGGTCAATCCATGTCATTGCAAATGGAAAGATTTCATTCTTTTATGGCTGGATAATATTCCATTGTGTGTGCGTATATATATACATATATATATATATATATATATATATACCACACCTCTTTTATCTATTCATCAACTGATGGACACTTGGGCTTCTTCCATAATTTGGCTATTGTAAATAATGCTGCTATAAACATAGAGGTGCATGTATCCCTTTGATTTAGTGTTTTTGTATTCTTTGGGTAAATACCCAGTAGTGCAAATAGTGTAAATTCTAGGAGAATAAATACCTCTCTCGTTCAATGTGTTTTCATATGCTAGACTACAGACTAAAGCAGAATAGGCATATGGTAATCATTTATTGAAATATATAAATGAATTGACTACTCAGTTAGCACTTCTTTCATAATTATATTTGATATGTACTCTACCTTCCATGACCCTGCCCATTTCATGTAAGTCCTATGAGGGCAGCAACTATGCCATCTTCATTCTTCATACTCACCAAAGCCCTACGCCTGATCTGTTGTAGACGCTCAGTAAGTTGTTCTGAATGAATGAATGAAGAATGAATGAGCTTAAAGTCTGAGTGCTAATGCCCATTCTCTTTTCCTTATACCATTAGGCCTGAATTTGTCCTTCAAGAATTTAATAGGAATTCTAAGGTTAAAGAAAGTTCTCCAGTCAAACTAACTTCATAAATCTTGGTTTAAAAGAGGTTAAAATTGTATTTGGCATAGTACCGTGGAAGTCCTCATTGTAAAGGTGTATTGTAAATAATCAAAAAGGGGTACAACATGTCAGGTAGTTCGTCCTCTGGACAAGCCCTCTCTAACAGGCAGCCTTTAGATTATGGAACAGGCAGCTTGTCTCACTATGAAATTAATTTCATTTATTCATTATGTTAATCATTAAATCTTACTGAGCTTTTAATGATCACATTGAATTTTTGGAGATGTCTTTTATACCAGCTGGGAAAAAAGTTATTAACCACATTCTTCAACTTTCCATTATGGCATTTGTCAGATAGTAAGCCATGCAATCCTGCAGTACTGGAGTACCTACCTCCCCAAGCTGCCACTGGCTGCAGTAGGACCTCCGCCTCTGGGCCTCTTTAGCCAGTAGTGACCTTGGCAATGGTCCATGCTCAGCCATCCGTCTTTGACTTGAACCTGAGTTTCTTGTTTGTAAGATGCAGATAAGAGTAATTACCTTATGTGTGCTGCGAGAAGTAAATTTATGCAATGACACAGTACATATTTACACTAAAAAATGTGGTTTTCTTCCTGTTCAGTTTCATTTGGGGATATTTATGTAAAGGCACAGAAGGAAGATCAGGTTTAAACAGGAGCCTCTAAAGAAAAGATTTACCAACAATCCTTAACCCTACACAGTCTTCTCTCATATTCTTACCAATTTCATGATAATGAACATCTAGCCTTCAGTCAGAAACAGGCTCAAAAGCCCCCAAGTGAGTGTCCAGCCAGTTCCAAAGTGAGAATACCCAGTCGATGGCCGTGTCTTCAGACTCCTGAACTGTTACTGTGTCCACATATAAGCTAGCTTGATGACTTTCCCCATCACCTATCATTATCACCTGCAAGGGAACAATGAACAGCTTCCCCAAAAAATAAATCCACCTTCAGAAATAAGTTACTTAAAAAGATCACAGGTTTTCACTTAAAGTAAATAGGCAATTCATTTTGCTCATTTGTTTTGTTTCTTAAATTCCACATATGAGTGAAATCACATGGTATTTGTTGTTCTCTGACTGATTTATTTTGCTTAGCATTATACCTTCTAGATTCACCCATGTTGTTGCAAATAGCAAGTAAATATATATATATACATATATATGTATACACAAATATATATATATGTACACACATATATATACATATATAAACATACATATATTACTTCTTCTTTATCCATTCATCAATCAATGGACACTTGGGTTGTTTCCATAATTTGGCTATTGTAAATAATGCTATAAACATACAGGTGCATGTACCCCTTTGAATTAGTATTTTTGTATTCTTTGGATAAATACCCAGTAGTGCAATTGCTGGATGGCAGGGTATTTCTATTTTTAACTTTTTGAGGAAACTCCATACTGTTTTCCACAGTGGCTGCACCAGTTTGCATTCCCACCAAAAGTGTACCAGTGTTCCTATTTCTCCATGTCCTCACCAACACCTGTTGTTTCTTCTGTTGTTGATTTTAGCCCTTCTGACAGGTGTAATGTGATATCTCACTATGGTTTTGATTTGCATTTTCCTGATGGTAAGTGGTGATGAACATCTTTTCATGTGTCTGTTGGCCATCTGGATGTCTTCTTTGAAGAGGGGAAGGGGTGGAGGATGGGTGATATAGGTGATGGGCATTAAGGAGAGCCCTTGCGATGAGCACCAGGTGATGTATGGAATTGTTGAATCACTATATTGTACACCTGACACTAATATAACACGGTAAAATAAAAACTTAAAAATAAATAAATAAATAAACAATAAAATAGGCAATTCAAATGATACAGGCTAACAGATTAATCTTGAAAATCGAGAAAGAAACTTACCAACTCAGAAAAAAAATCAAAACAAAAATTTTGATTATAGTCACTAATATTTATAATTTATACACACATGTACACATATAAATCTAGGCATTCCCTTGAAAAGAACCAATATGGCAGATATGGTAGACTCAGTGAAGACCCAATAGAATCTTTTCTTTGATAATTGACAGTGGATAATTGAGAGTGGAATTGATAATGGACAGTGGAATTGACCAAGTGGAATGACTGTGCCACCCACTCTCTAACCCTTTAATGGTAGAGATTTCTAGGTTTGGTTTTGGGGTATCTTCTTTTCATCTATTCATGCTATATATAAGCATGAAACACCTGTAGCCTCCATGCCTATATATTCAGACTGCCAGGATTCAAATTCAGCCACTGTAGCAAGCACTGTTAGCACGGGCAACCTGAGTGTGAGTTTCTTAACCTGTAAAATGGAGGTAATAATATATCCTATATTGGGGTGCCTGGGTGGCTCAGTTGGTTAAGCGTCTGCCTTTGGCTCAGGTCATGATCTCAGCGTGCTGGGATCAAGCCCAGAGTTGGGCTCCCCATTCAGCCGGAGCTTGCTTCTCCCTTTCCTTCCTGCTCATTCTATCTCTCGCTATCTCTGTTGTTATTTCTGTCTCTCTCTCTCAAATAAATAAATGAAATCCTTAAACAAATAATATATCTTACATCAAAGATTAAATGAAATTAAACAAGATTTTTATAATAATGTCTGGAACATATGAACATTTTATGTTACTATTTTCCCATCAACAACATAAGTGATCAGTAGATAGAGGAGTTAATGGATTTAATACCCCTTGTTTTTCCCTATGGCTCACAGACCCTTCACTTGCCACAAGAATATCCAAGTGCAAACAAAGAAATCACAATGACATGAGCAGTAGGACAGCATTAGATCACCATGGGTTTGAGTCCTTCTGCCACTTAATAGTTGTGTGATTTAGGACAAGTAACTTAACTATTCCATCCTAAAATTTCCTCATGTTGAGAAAGTATTATTAATATCACTTCATGGGATTGCTAAGAAAATTAAGCAAAGAGGAATATGTAAATGTATCTGGCATAGGGCATGGCCCATCAAGCCCAGGGATGGTGTCCTTGGCTGTTACTCTTCCAATAATTCCTCTATCCTCCAAATCCCTTCTCACCCAAACTAAATCAGGAAGCCATGCTAAGAGTAAATTCCTAAAAAAAAAAAAAAAAAAAAAAAGGAAGAGAGAAATCACCACTTGTCAGTTATGCATAGTGTCCTAGTTTGGCTTGTTCAGAATCCAGAACACAGAGGAAAATGTAGGAAGGTGGCAGGAGATAAAGAGTCCCAGGACAAGTGTGAGGTGTGGTAATACAATGCACGGGTCAGCCTCAAGGGAGAGGAGACAAACCCAGAGTCTGCAGATGGTGACATTTAGGGAAAAGCCCAGCTGATTGTCAGTCAACTTAGAAAGCCAGACTCAGAGTAGACAACTTGTCACATTTTACCCTTCTGCCTTGCCCCCAGCTCCCCACATCTGAACCCTCCTCAGCCTTCATATTGTGACTTACATATCACTTCAAAGCCCTTTCAGACCTCCCCATGAAGGCTGCTTCCCCTTATTCTTTATTCCAGCTTAACCCCTTGTTTGTTTCCTTGACTGCCCTTTCAGTTTTCTGCTTATCATTTGTCTCCCTGAAGAGATTATATGCGCCATGAGGGAGGGGACTGATTGCTCCAGGTCACACCAATCGCTCAGCGTCTCCCACGGTGCCCAGAGAAGGATATGTTGATTAACTGAGTGATTACTCTTTTAAATGCACTTGGTATAGATTAATTCATTGATTCATGGATTAGTGTAATTCTTTCATCAACACCATGTGGTAGGATTTTCATCTCCATTTACAGATGAAGAAATTGTAGCTCAAAGAGTCAAACGAGTTGCAATCCATAGAGCTAATATGAATGGGCTTGAATCCACCTCTATCTGACAGAACAGCCCATCTCTCAGCTGTCCATGTTGTAGCCTCCATGACTGTTCTCACAGGGCACTGTGGTGAAGGGTGTGTTTTAGGGATCCTGTAGAACATGGTGCTAGGAGTCCCATGTGGTGCCATCAAAACTGCATGGCTCTAGAAGGAAGGGCTCTGGTCCCACATGAAACTTGAAGCAAGATGGTTTTTTACACATGGCTTAAATCTTGTTTGCAAATATTAAATGTAGAAGCATGAGGAAAATGATCTTACTGGTTGTTCTTCCTCAGTCTTCTGCATAGACTCTTCCCTCTTCTCCAAACTTTTTTTTAAAGATTTTATTTATTTATTTGTCAGAGAGAGAGAGTGCACACGAGCAGGGGGACCACAGGCAGAGCAGGCAGAGGGAGAAGCAGGCTCCCTGCTGAGCAAGGAGCCTAATGTGGGACTCAATCCCAGGACACTGGGATCATGACCTGAGCCAAAGGCAGTCTCTTAAACGACTGAGCCACCCTCTCTCCAACCCTTTAATGGTAGAGATTTCTAGGTTTGGTTTTTGGGTATCTTCTTTTCATCTATAATTACTCCCTTAGTGATTCCATCTAGTCTCTCTCTGGCTTTATATAATATCTATATGCTGATAATTTCCAAATTTAAATATTCAGCCTGGATTTCTCCCCTGAAATATTGTCTGGGGAATTAGATTACCCCTCCATATCTTCACTTGTATGCCTGAGAGAAATCTCTCAATTAGTTCCAAATGTTCTCCATCTCAGATGTATGTCCAGTGGTGTAAATGAATCTCAGCATCATCACTGACTCGCCTTTCTCTCACACCCCACAGATAATCAATCAACCAGTTTCATTGAATCTACCTTCAAAATAAACCCCAAATCCAATCACTTATCACCACCTTTCCTGCTACCATGTGGTCTGCACCACCAACATCTCTTGCCTGAATGACTACAAAAGGCTTACTTGGGTCTCTTTTCTCTCAAAATCTATTCTCAATATAGTTGACAGAGTGGTCCTTTTAAAGCATGTCAGATCATGTTACTTCTCTGCCTAAAATTTGGCAATGGCTCCCATCTTACTCAGATAAATGTAAAAGTCTTTCAAGTTGTCTATAAAGCCCTACATTATCAGGTCCCCATTACTTCTCTGACCTTCTATCCTATGTCTCCCACCCCAGATCACTGTAAACTACCCATCCTGGTCTAGATGTTCTTTGAACACTCCTGACATGTTCTTGATATGTGGCCTCTGGCTATTGTTGAACTATACCACTGCCTGGAAATACCTCCAAACCTTCCCTCAAATCACTTTTTCAGTGAAGCATGATTTGCCCAGCTCATTTACTATTCCAACTTTTGCCTTCCATTGTCATCTATTTTCCCCTGTTTTAACTTTTTCTATAATTTATATCATCTTTTACTGTAAACTTAAAAATTCTAATTCATCATGTTTCTAATTTATTGTCTGTCTTCTCCCCCTAAAAGATAAAGGAGGACATGAAACTTACTTTGTTTTATTCACTGAGGTATTGCAAATACTTAAAATAGTAAATTGTAGGTGCCCAATAAACATGTCTGAACGGTCAATATTATATTTTATATTACATACTTGAAAATGTATTTATGCCATATTTATGCCACCTCTCAGTCTTCTTAAGCTTGTTGAATTTTTTACTAGCCTTAGGAAAAGAAGATAAGATGGTTTCCAAAATTTCATGCTAACCAAGAAGGAAGCCATGAAGACAGACTGAAAGAGAAAACTGAAGGTGGAAAGAATAAATGGAAAGGCTGAGGCAAGAGGCAAAAGGAAAAAAAAACAGAATCTAGAGAAAAGACAGACAAGAATGAAAGAAAAACTAAGAGAGTAAGTATCAAAAGAAGTCCTAAATATGAGATAAATATTGTCAGGAAAAAACAAAAACTTCACTGAGTTCACTTTAAAAGTGAAATTAAACAAAATCTGTTTTGGTGCTTAGTTTGGTGTTCAAACTACACATCCTGATGAGCACTGAGTAACATATAGAACTGTTGAATCAATATGTCACACACCTGAAACTAATATAACATTGTATGTCAGTTATATTTCAATTTTTAGAAAATCCTTTTTCATGAAATAAACAATCTTTTTATTTTTCACTACTCACAATCATAAGAAAAGTAGTTCTTTGTTCTAGTCAGTGTTGAAACATTATTAATGTTATTATTTAAAAGGTTCTCTAGACCTATTATCAGAAGAATATTTACTTACAAATTTAGCATTTCCCATGTCCTTCATTTCTTTGCATAGATCTATATCTTATACGACATCATTTCCTTCTTTGTGAAGTAATTCCCTTAACATTTCTTACACTGCATGTCTGTGGGTAGTGAGTTTTTTCACTTTTTATGTATCTGAAAGGGTTTTTACTTTAATTTCACTTTAAAAGGTATTTTCACCTAGTATAGAACACTAAATTAACAAGTTTTATTTTCCTTTAAGTACTTTAATGATGGTGTTTCACTGTCTTTTTGCTTGCATTGTTTCAAACAAGAAGTCTGGTGTCATTCCTATCTTTGTTCCTCTGTGTATCATGTGTTTTACCCCTCATACTTCATTTAAGGTGCTTCTCTTTATCATTGGTTTTAAGCAAATTCATTAAAACAAATCCCATGATTCCATTTTTTTTCGCTAAGTTATACATTTTCTTTTTATAGTACTACATGGACTCACTGGATTTTAACGCTGTAAGAGATGATGGAGACTACTAAGTTTCAGTTTTTCATTTTTAAAGATGAGAAAATCCAGAGCAAAAGTCTGTGTGTGTTAATGCAATTAATAAATGTAAAGAAGATGGGGCACCTGAGTGGCTCAGTCATTAAGCATCTGCCTTTGGCTCAGGTCATGATCCCAGGGTCCTGGGATCGAGCCTCGCATCAGGCTCTCTGCTCAGCAGTAAGCCTGCTTCTCCCTCTCACACTCCTCCTGCTTGTGTTCCCTCTCTCGCTGTCTCTCTCTCTGTCAAATAAATAAAATCTTTAAAAATAAATAAATAAATGTAAAGAAGACATGAGGAGAAACAAATCTGTAATGCAAAGATTAGATAGATAGGGAGAGAGAGAGAGAGAGAGATAATAGGTAGATAACAGAGAGAGATAGAGATATATGGTAGGTTCAAGATGTTGGCAGAATATCAGTGAGAACCTTTTCAATAGACAGCTACAGATCTTAGCATGAAATGAAGTCTGGGTCAAATATATGTATTTGCTTTTATTTCCCCAGAGGTGAGAGTGGGATATATAAGACAGAATACACAAAATTAACCAAAAAGAATACCTCTAGCTGAGGAACAGAAATAGAAACTCTGAGGATATGTAAGAAATGTAGGAGAACAAGCAAAAGAAATAAAAATCATTTTAAAATGTAGTACCAACTAAAGAAAATGTTCCATGAAAGAGTAGATGCTCTGTGGTAGTTGGAATTGTTCACAGAGGAATAAGAAGATAGACTGAAAAGTTCAAATAGGGCATGAGGTTCAAGATGGCAGTACAGGAAGTTCCTGAAATCATTTCCTCCCAGACATACCCAATTTACAGCTACATATACATCACTTCCCTCTGAAGAAGATCTGAAATCTAGATGAACTACTCTCCACAACAAAGGAAAGAAGAGCCACATCCAGATGGGTAGGAGAGGCAGAAACATGGTCTTTCAAAAAAACAAAAAACAAAAAAACCCTACCCCACCCTCCAGAGTTCAGATGTGGCACACTCCTACCACCTTGCTGGGGTGAGCAGAGGTAAGTGATCACAGTGCTTGCTGAGGCAGGAGAGCAAGGGCAGTTGCAGTGGCTGCCCCCATTCCCTTGCTGGGTGAGCAAGAGCAAAAGGGCATAGAGTTCTCCAGCTCCCTAGCTAAAGTATGTGAGCACAGGTGGTTTCAACACTACCCTGCCCTCTGATGGGGGATGGTTAACACAAGTGGTCAAGGCATTCTTCTGCTCCCAGCCTAAAGCTGGCATGTGTGCACAGGCAAACACTCTCCAGCTGCATTGGCTACCACACTCAGGCACAGCACAAACAGCAGACTTAAACACCACACCAGTCTTCCTGTTAAAAAAAAAAATTATATTTACTTAGCCTGGAGCTTCAGCCTGAGGGCAAGCTTTAGGTTTCCCACACATCAAGAGGTGAAGGAGGCATTCCCAAGGGATGTGAGCAGTAATGTGAGTAGTAATCCTTGCATTACCCCTTGGCCTTGATACAGCTCAATAAGACTTCCCAGAGGAGAGCCTATACACTCATTTGGACCCCCAATTTTTGCAACTGTCACCCAGAGGACATCTTTGGATCTTCTGTTCTGAAGGCCAGCAAGGATGATGATAACAGTCCCTGTAGATATATAAATATAAATATTATATATAAATATAAAAACTGGATATATTTGCATACTTTAAAAGCTGCTGATTGAGCATCTGGCTTTCAATCAGCCTGAAAGTAGGTGCTAAATGAGATTCCTATCCTTGTATTACTGACCCTGAAAGAAAGAAAGAAAGAAAGACAGAAAGAAAGAAAGAAAGAAAGAAAGAAAGAAAGAAAGAAAGAAAGAAAGAAAGAGAAAGAAAGAAAGAAAAGGAAGAAAAGAAAGAAAATTACAGGCCAATATCCGTGATAAACATAGATGCAAAAATCCTCAGCAAAATACGAGCAAACTGAATCCGACAATACATTAAAAGGATCATTCACTATGATCCAGTGGGATTTATTCCGGGCATGGAAAGATGACTCAACAGCCACAAAACAATTAATGTTATATATTTTAATAAAATGAAGGATAAAAATCATGTGATCATCTCAATAGTTGTGGAAAAAGCATTTGACAAATTTATTAACAATTTATGATAAAAACTTAATAAAATGGGTATAGAGGGAATGTATCTCAACATAATAAAAGCCATATATGACAAATCCACAGCTAATAACATACTCAACAGTGAAAAGCTGACGTTTTTTCTAAGATCAAGAACAAAACAAGGATGCCACTCTCCCTACTTTCATTCAGCATAGTACTAGAAGTGCTAGCCACAGCAATTAGGCAGGGAAAAGAAATAAAATTATACAAATTTGAAAGAAAGAAGAACTGTCACTATTTGCAGATGACATGATATTGTATATAGAAAACCCTCGACTCCACTAACAAGCTCTAAGAACTAATAAATGAATTCACTAAAGTAGCAGGATACAAAATTAATACACAGAAATTTGTTTTGTTTGTATATGCTAATAATGAACTATCAGAAAGAGAAATCAAGAAAATAATCTCATTTATAATCACACCAAAAAGAATAGAATAAATTTAATCAAGAACGTGAAAGACCTGTACACTGAAAACAATAAGACATTGATGAAATAAACTGAAGTAGAAACAAATAAATGGGAAGATATTCTCTGTTTATGGATTAAATGAATTAATATTATTAAAATGCCCATACTCCTCAAAAAAATATATAGATCCAATGCATTCCCCATCAAAATTCTAATGACATTTTTCACAGTGCTAGAACAAATAATTCTAAAATTCATACGGAACCACAAAAGACCCCAAATAGCCAAAACCATCTTGAGAAAGAAGAACAAAGCTGGAGGCATCATGCTCCCTGATTTCAAACTATACTACAAAAACTACAGCAATCAAGATGGTGTGCTATTGGCATACAAACAGACACACTGATCAACAGAACAGAATAGAGACCTCAGAAATAAACCCATGCATCTATGGTCAATTAATTTTTGGCAAAGGATGCAAAAATATGAAATGGGGAAAGGACAGTCTCTTCAATAAATGGTGTTGAGAAAACTGGACAGATACATGCAAAAGAACAAAACTGTACCACTATCTTACATCATATAAAAAATTAACTCAAAATGGATTAAATACTTGAAGGTAAGACCTGAAACCATAAAATCCCCAGAAGAATCAGGCAATAAGCTTATTTTTTTTCCTTTGGCAATAAGCCTCTTGACATTGTTCTTAGCAATGTTTTTTTTTGGATCTGAGTCCAAAGACAAGGGAAACAAATATGATCGCATCTTCTGCACAGCAAAGAAAAACAAAACAAAAAAGCAACCTACTGAATGGAAGGATATGGTTGCAAATCATATATCCAATAAGGGGTTAATATACAAAATAGGTGAACGGTATTAAGAAGCACAAACTATGAGCTATAAAACAAATAAATCATGGGAATGTGATGTGAAGCATGGGGAATATAGTCAATAATATTGTAATAACTTTGTAAGGTGACAGATGGTAATTAGACTTATTGTGGTGTCCATTTGCAATGTACACAAGTGTCAAATCACTTGACACTAATGCATAGCATGTCAATTGTACCTCAATAAAAAAATAGTTACATGGAAAAAAATTTAAGAAGAACAACAAAGTAAGAATTTCAAATCCTGATTCCAAAACTTGCTACAAAGCTAAGTAATCATGGCAGTGTGGTCTTGGCATAAGGATGGACATATGGAATAAAACTGAGATCCCAGGAATAAACTCTAGCATTTATGGTCAGAGATTTTTAACCAAAGTGTCAAGAAAATTCAGTGGGAGAGGAATAGTTTCTTCAACAAATGGTACTGGGGCAACTGCTTCACACTAGACACAAAAATTAACTCAAAAAGAATCACAAGCCTACATGTAAGATCTAAAAGTATAGAACTCTTAAAACACAGGAATAAACCTTCATGATGTTGGATTAAGCTATTCCTGCTGAGGTTTGACACAAAAAATACAAGTGATAAAAGAAAAAAAATCAACAAATAAAATTTTAAAATTGATAAGAAATTAAATGCTTTTCCACTTCAAGACACTCCATCAAGAAAGTGGAAAGACAACTCACTGCTTGGGAGAAAAATATCCCTTAAGGAACATATATTCAAAATACATTTTTATAAAAAACTCCTGCAACTAATAATAAAAAGACAAATAACCCAATTTTTAAATGGAAAATAGAATTTGAATAGACAAAAAAAGAACAGTCCTAATAGACTTGGTCACTGATGTTCATTAATGATCCTCCAAATAATAGTTTTATAGAAGGATGGGAGTACAAATCTATTTTAAGGGGATTCGTAGAACATGGGAGAAGCTATTGCTCTATTTTTTTAGTAACATAGAAAATGCTATTGTTCTATGAACTGTTTTAGGTATTTTGTACATTTTAAACCACTTAATCTAGATTCATAAACATCGTTATCATCCCCACTTTCCAAATAAGGGAATTGAGGCACAGAGCAGTCAAGCATGTGGTTTTGCCAAAGTCCTTACTTTTAGCCGTATTCTACACCAACTCTCTGTAGGGAAAAAAAAAAAAAAGCACATAGATAAATCTGACTTACTGTCTTATGTCTTAGGGGAAAATCTAATTAAAAGAGTAAAAAAATTGGGGGAGAAGATTTACTATCATCAGAAAAAATATATTTTTTGTTAGTTTCTGTCAGTGTGAGATAAAAATGCCTAAAAAGAAAATTCTCTACTGATAATTCTCTATGGAATTCATGATTTTAAGTTCCAGCCCAAACTCTTACAAAGTATATGACCTTTGATAGGTCTTCACCTCTCTGAGATTGAGTTTTCTCTTCTACTAAGTTATGCTAATTCCCAATACTCAGGGTTATTGTCAGGCCTAAAAATTTTAGTATGTATGAGAGTGTTTTGTAAACTTGCAAAGAATATTCTAAAGTAAAGCATTTTATTCTAAAAGCTGAGAGAGTGTATTCAAGAAAAAAACACAGACCTGTTGACATCCTTAATTAAAATAAATGCAAAGACTTACCATTTGGAAAAATGAGTATGATGATTAAAAAACATAAACTGAAAAACCACCGGTATCAAGTGAAATTATCTTAAAAAAAAAAAAACAAACTCATTTTCTCCCTGTGTTTTGTTCATCAGGTCAATCCATATACAGGCTGTTGATACCAGGGGAAAAAAACATATAAGCCCTAGGATATTCTAATTTCTTAATACATCTTAACAGTCAATTTTATCCATACATGTAGGAGATTGAGAGAACTGGCAATACCTTATTTTTCTTTTACCTCTGTTGTAAAATTTTTCTCAAATATAGGCAGATATCATAATTAAGTACTTCTAATGTATTTTAGAAACAAGAACATGTGAAGGTTATGTAAACATCCTTAATAATAAAGTAACTCATCACTGGATTATACTAAATACTTGTCACTTGTATCATCAATCCAGGGCACAAAGTATTAAATATAAAATTTTAACAATGGTTTATACTTCAGAATTATACATGCTATCTCTTATGAGTAAGATTATTATAGAATTTTCCACTCTTGGAATTAGGTGAAAATTGAAATTTGATCCAACATTAACACTGGAAAAGTGCCACATTTTCAAAATAATTATGAAAATGTCATATAAGCAGATATCAAAAGGAGGGAAAATAAAATGTAGAGCTCCCTTGTCTTACTTTCAAAACCTAGTTGACACTGTTTCTGTCTTCCCCCTTACTTTTTTTACCCGATAAAATGCTGTGGTCGTTTCTCTGCAGAGAATTCTTTGACCAGTTCCCGGTTTCTCTATCCCATACTCTCTCTCAGGAGAGAACCCCAGCTACCGTCAAAGTTCACCTTGTGTTTTATATGTCCCTTTTCTATGTGAAAAGAGGTCAAGGGCTGGTCTCACAGCTGAGTCCAATCTTGTACATGTCTCCCACATGCGGGAGGCGGTCTATAGCAGAGTACGGAAGGGCCGTAGAGACTGAAGTATGTTAACAGTTTCAGCTTCTGGAATACCATGCATACTATATAACAAACACTGTGCTAAGTAGTTACAACTAGGCTTCTTTAATCCTCACTATTAGCTATTAGCCCTGCAAATCAGGGACTGTTAAGCTCATCTCCCAAATGAGGAAACTGAAGCTCAATCACAAGTAGGAAAATTAATATTTACACCCTGGTCAGTGTGACCTCTCCCCACCCCCACCCCTGCCCCCGGCCCCCTCCTACCAACCAGTCAACCTGCAGCTAGTGTAGTTACTGTTCATATCAGTAGTTGACTGTCTCTGATCAGAACGATTTGAACAAACATGATTTCTTTACTGATTTTGTGATTGGCTAGCCTTTAAAAACATGTGCTAGACTAGAAAGACAAGACAGCAAAGGAGGTCCGTAGGGTATTTTGTATTTAGGGAGCAGAGCAGAATGCCCTGAAGGCATGCCACCTGCACTTGGGTGTGGGATGGAATATTTGTGACAAGAGCAATGAGCTCACCCACTAGTATTAACTACTATTAGAAAACTGTCTGCTGCTAGTTGTCAATCTACAGGACTTAGGTTAGTTAATATTTGTAAAGATGACTATAACTAAATAATATCACTTGGAGCTTTTGGAATTGAATTCCACAAAAATTCTTTTCATAGAACTGAGGCATTATAAAAGGTGACTCACGCAAAGAGGTCCACCTGTCCCAGACACCAGCAATGAAAAAAATAAAAAGGATAAAGTGTGGGTGAAATCATTCAAGTCAAAGAGAAGATTTTGTGTATGGTTTCCATGGAGTCAGCCACCAGGAGTCCGGCCTGAGGCCTCTGCCTTTCTGCAGAATGCTAACAGAAAAATATGGCCATTCGTCCTTTGCTTTGTACTTACGCCATTACCCACTATTGGTGTATGCCATCCTTAAAGCAAGAGGACAACTGTGGGTCCCTCTATGACGGGTGTTACTGTTGCTGCTGTTGTTGTTTACAGACAGATTGTAGAAACTTGTTGAAGAGATGTATTTAACTATTTTATCCAATTAAGGCCCCCGCCCCCATTTTTTAATTAAAAGCTCTGGGAAAGCCAATTTGTTAGACATTAAGTGGTTCACAAGATTTAAGTTTCTTACCAGTGCAACAAGCCATCTGGACACTTTGGATCTTGCACTGCAGGAAGAAACTAAAGCAAGGCTGAAGGATTATTAAAGATAGTCCAGGTCTTCAGACATACACTGAACAGAAAGCCACCCATCAGGCCACTTTGTCTCCCCTTTACAGGAATGCTCCGATGTAATTGTGAATTTTGAAAAATTGCGGAGCCGGTTAACAGAGATGATATCACAACTTCCAGGAAGATTCACAGATTTGTGTAAGTGGCTCAATTGCTTTCACTGCCTCTGGACCATAGGACTCCAAATGTCTCTGAATTATCATTATTCACCTCGCCTGTGACTCCATGTCATCATGTCTCCCAAGAAGACAAAGGGTCTCCAGGATAATAGTGATGACTCCATTAATTCTAGATGTCTCCTAAAAGATCTGGCAATGTGGCCAAAGACTGGACAATTTTTAGTAGTAATCAGCTCCAGGAAGGCATTCCCTCTTTAATAAATCTTTGGTGGTATAGATTTGGAGTCACATACTAAATATACTCTAACACTCTTCCTAATCCCTGCAATTTCAAGACCAGAAATTCTAATAATGTCGTTGAAGTTTCAAGGACTACTTTTAAGGTTGTACTGCTCACTTTTGTGCAAAAAGTTATTAAATACTTTAAAAGCTGCTTTTGTAATTTGGGAATAATCCATATATTGAATAATTAACAGACTACAGTTAATCATATCATTATGATCAATTAAACATTTATATGTACTGCATACAGTTGGATCTCTCAGTTTTAGCCCGTTATTTAAAAAAATAAAAGCTTGGTCATCCCTAGAATACAGAGGGTTTCATCCAACTCCATCTCACCCAGGGCGACCCCATTGTGGTGGTAACATAACAGTGGTCATAAGTCTTTAGAAAATTTGTTCTCAGAACTTCTGTCCCCTATAAAGCAGTTGAATTTAGGCTACCCAGTGGGCATCCCTATTGTTGGATGTTACCGAAGTGTTTGCAATCAAGAGTAGAGCTGAAAATAAAACACATATTAACCATTTGCACCCCAGAAAGTTACTGAAGCCTTTGATTGTCGACCAATGCTGTCACTAGTCATGCCCAGAGAGAGATGCACCTGATCTCATGACAAGATCAAGAATTTAAAAATGAACTGTTACGATTACTATCATTTTCATTATTATTATTATTTTCATATTTAGGAGCAATTTTACATACATTATCTCATTTCATCTTTGCCATTAGTTCAAAGAGATGGACAATATTATTCACATTTTGTAGAGGAAAACATTGGTCTTGGAGAGAGGTAATGATTTATCAAGGCCACTTGGACAACAGGTTATAGAGCTGAGAGCAGCACATTCTTACCATCGCCATGAGTTTTAGGAAGAATAACTCCCTTACAAAGAATGAAGTAAGTGTTTATTCATTGCTTCATTCTGCCTAGCCAACCTTCTCTGGTTGTGGCCCAGAGCACACTGAGGGAGGATTTCTGGAAGTCACGTGGTATGAGAATCCTAACTACAGAACTGATCACTGTTCTATGATTAGAGATTACATGCTTTGTTAATAGGAGTTCCAGCACTCACAAACCTTAGAAGTGTTTTGGAAATTTAAGGAAGAATTATAAAAATAACAAAGTAGCTTTTAAAATAGAGACTGCAAATTGAAAAAGTAACTTTGCAAATCCGTACATGGATATAACTGGAGTAATGTAAACTGAGAAGATTTTCAGAGTGGATGCTCTGTATTCTCTCCCATGAATGTGATTCTTATTTAAAAGTAAACATGGCTTCATTACCATGTCTTTGACAGACCCATTAGAGGCCATGTTTTTCACAGCATTAAGACTCAGCTCTCAACCTACATCTCAATATCACACTGGACCTTTCAGGAAAAAAAAAAAAAATGTATGTGAAATCTCTTGCTTTAGGAAGATAATGAATCTTGCAAATCAGCCTACTCACCGTGGAGAATGTCTTGCAACATAATGACCATCCCCTGGTTTCCAGTTCCTATTCATAAAAGGAATTTTGAACAGCAATGTCTTCATGGATATATTTTCCCCTCTTTCATAAAAAGATGTGGCCACAAGCATTGCACACAAATATTGAAAATTACCTGGAAGCCATTTAAAAGAATATTTTGTTGAGTTGATTGGATTGCTGTCAAAATGACTTTTTTTTTTTTAACTTGACTTTCCAAAGTCACGGTTTTCACTTGGTAATTTTCACTGCATACATACACAACAGAGATATATTTGCAACCAAACTTCCCTCCCACTCACTAATTTTAAGATGTTCTTAGATAAACAGATTTTTAATGCTTTACTATTTTGGTTAAATTCATCAGAGTTTTGGCCTCCAGCTAGTTGTTAATTGTCTCATTACTTTGCTATATATTTCCTCCTTACCACTCAGAACACATCAAACTTCTTTTCATAATTGAGCTTCCAAAAATTTTATCCTATTTACCCCTTCTTCTAATCACTATTGTCTTAGGGATATATTCTACTTTATCACGCCAGCAACTTGCTCCCCATCCGAATTAACTCTGTTCTGTTCATCATGACATTGGTATTATCCCCCAGTAAAAAACCAGGATATGCTGAGTTCTCCCAGTTTTCTTCAGAAATGAATGTTCTAGTTCACGTAAAATCTTTATTGATAAAGGCAGTAAGAAAGACTAGTGACAATATAACATCTATAGCCAAATCTTTCTAACTAGAATGTTTTCCACAAAACATCAACTTCTTAATGTTGTGCCCTGCTATTCTGATTATTGTATAGTATTTAAAGCTTGATAAAAGATCACAATTTAGAAAGCAAAACTTCAAATTTAAAAAAAATCACTTCAAAAATACTAATGTTCTGGGAATATCACGTATACACAAGGATGTAATGTACCTCTTCTCCTCATAGATCTGAAAGGATGAGAAGTATGGAGCTGTATTTCCAAGTGGCCAGAGAGGTGCCTATCCAAGTACAAATGGGGAGTAAATACAACACCATGAAGACAAAAGTAAAATAAATGATCACAGTTTGCTGAACTGTCTGCCCTGAAGGATGATTCAGTGGAACAGAACTGAAGTAGACATTTCTGACCAGAGAGCTATGAGGGTGGTGAAATATCATCATGTTCTCTGTCCATTCTGTTTCATGAAATTCTCAGGCTTCATATATTTTAGATGACAAACAGACCGTGAAACAACCTGCAGCCATTTAGGAGACTTCCAGCACCCAGAGGGAGGAACCCATCCTACTCAAAATTGCTCTCTCGTGTCTGAGTGGGCATGGGAGTGGGGCGTAACTGAGAAAGCATTTCTCAGTAACAGCTGGATGAGAGAAGCCTCTATCTGATACACCACTCTGGGCTAAGGCCACCTCCGTGGAGGGGTCCTTCCCTGTCAGCTGTGTCATTCACCTCAAAAGAGGAAAACTTTTTCTGGCCACACGCTAACAGACCAAATTTCTACATGCAGGCAAGGTTCTGTCATGGAGGCTTGGTCTCCTGTTTCACCAAGGACCGGTGGTCAGCAGTGGCAGGCACAGACTGACAGGGGTCTCAGGATGAGGGCCTTGCCAAAGGCCGTTACTTTAGGCTTTTAGCCATGGGAATATTTTCTTTCTTGATAAAATATTAGGCTCAGTTAAAAGCTATCCATAATTTAAGGATAAAGAAATCCCAGTTGGAGAACAGTCTATCTGGTCTGATTAACTTTAGTTGCTAGTCACCTTGTGCCCCATCCTTCATCACATATTTATGGTATCCTACTGTGTGCCAGGCAGTAGTCTAGGCCCTGAGGATTCTGTGGTAAATAGGACAAAACCCACTGCTTTTCTGGAGTCCATGTTATAGTGGGAGAGAGAGCCAATAAACAATCCAGTCAATGTGTACTATCGACAAAGAATATGTGGCAGGGTAATGGGCTTAAGAAATAACCTTGGGCAGGGGATGAGAAGAAGGGGCCACGGAAAGTGGCCAGTGAAGCCTTTTGTGTGTGGGCGACCTAGAGCTGGCATCTGGTGAGGAAGAGAATTGCAGCCATGGAAAGACCACAGGTGCAGTTCCAAGTGGATGACTCAAAGATCCTGATGCAGGGCCAAAAAAATACCATGGTGTTGACCATCTGCTCCATAAAATAGCCTGTCAAATATGCTACCAAGTTAAAACACACATGCGCACAATCCTGATAAGTTTTAATTTTAAAATCCACAGAAGACACACAGACTGCCTGAATCCAAAGTACACCAAAACCTTCTTACAAATGACCCCTTCCTTTCTGTTGGATAGCCACAGTTTTATATACAAAGAACATCTCTTAGTGGCTCTCAAAGAACTCACTGCTTGCTCCAGGAAGAACACCCTGTCTTGGCCAAACTGATGACAAGGAGGAGGTGATGGCTTCTTCCTCTTGAGCCATCAACAATCTGTGTTCTCTTACATTCTTGAGCTTCTGCAGTGTCTTCAGCTGACTTAACCCATACAATCCACCTCTGCTTGGCAGGTGGATAAATATTGTTGAATGTTTGTCGGTGTGGAGGGCTTCCAGCCTTAATGATTCATTAGCCTTCTAATTTAGAGGGCTTACAAAGTTGAAAAAATTTTGCAGGAGTAAAAGGTCACACCAAAAACGGAAATGGACAGCAAGTTCACTTTTTTCAAATGACAAGTGTAATTAATTTTTTTCAGTATTTCATTTGGAAGATTTTTAATTTCTAATTGTAGCAGTTCGTTCAAAACTCAATTGTTTAAAAGCACACATAACTGCGGTGCCAACACTGCGCTAACTAACCACCATACACTGAAAAGAAAAGGGGCTCATTTGTAAGACCCGAAAATCCAATGGTGATAATGTTTGCAAACATTAATCTATATCAAGGTAAAAAATTCCAGATAAAATTATCCTTACATTCAATATTTTCGGTTGCTTTTTGTGAAGGGTACATTTTGAGAAGTAGCAGAGACTAAGCATTCAAGAGATGAAAGGTTGAAAAAAAAATCTTCTATTTTTACTCAAAGGCAGAGTAAAGGAAATAGATGTGACACAGATAAAGAAAGATGCTCCGAGGAAACTGCAATATAGAGATTTTTCCATATGAGTATATTTTAATCTTCCAAGGTCAGGCACATAAACTCCCAAAGCTCTATTGCCTCAATACCTCTGGAGCATGGTCAGTACCTGGTAAAATATTTACAAAATCAGTGCAAGGGAGGGAGCGAGGAAAACATTCCATAAACAGTGCATGCACTTCAAATTGTATATCGAGATGATTGGGATCCAGTAACACAGTAACACCTCTTCCCCCAGTGGGTTCCAAATAAAATGAGAAGAAGACACAGATATCAGATATGAGTTTTACACCTGGTAAAACGGAATGAACAATATGCCTTAGCTATGGTGCCAGCACAAGATATGAACCTGGGACTCACCCATGGAGCCTCTGGGCCACAGTGCAGCCCCTTCTGAGCCAGCTGCCAAGATAACTGATTGCTGTCTGTCTCTCATTACTGAGTCAAGAGAGCAGGGGCTGACAGAAGAGAAGCAAGAGCTGTTTCTATAAGGCAGACTCCAGGCCAGGTCCTTATTTTCCACCCCCGAGGGAAGGCAGAAAAAAAAATTGAGCCCATGAGCCCAGAGAGCTATGAGGGTGGTGAAAGGGCGGGCCAGAAAGGGAGAAAAACTGCCCACTGGGAAGCCAGACCACCTAACAGGAACTAGAGAATGTCATTCTCTCAACATATTACCCACTAAGTGGGTGAATAATCCTTACTCACTGGGGAAGGATTATGTAAAGAATGGAAAATACACCACTCTAGACACAATGGAACTAGGGATATGGGTCTTCATCTTACCAACCACATTACCAAGGAGCCTCCCCTGTTCTTTAATCCCGAGAGGGGGAAAAAAATGTGGAGGTGGAGGGAGGAAAGAGTATTCCTAATTTTAAGCTCACAAGAAATATCCTAGATGTAGAGAAAGAAATACACCCTGTTCTTGGTCAACTTTGCAAAAATGAGGAAAAGTATTTTATTTTTTTAAAAGATTTTATTTATTTATTTGAGAGAGAGACACAGCAAGAGAGGGAACACAAGCAGGGGGAGTGGGGGAGAGAGAGAAGCAGACTCCCCACCGAGCAGGCAGCCCAAAGTGGGGCTCGATCCCAGGACCCTGGGATCATGACCTGAGCTGAAGGCAGACGCTTAACAACTGAGCCACGCAGGTGCCCCGAGGAAAAGTATTTTAAATGACTCTTAACCTAATGAGAACATGGAAGTATTTGAACAGACATACCATGGAAGAAGAGATCTAGATGAAATATTAACATCTGAAAAGATGCTTATTATCATTCATTTCCAAGGAAATGAAATTAAAACATGTTGAGATACCCCTACACACACTGGAACGATTAAAATTTAAAATTTGTCGGTATCAAGTGGTAGCAAGAAGGTGGAGTAAGTTGAACTCTCATACACAAGTAGTAAGAAGACAAAATGGTCCAGCCACACTTGAAAACAGATTCCTTGTGTGTTAAATAAATAGTTATCATGTGACCAAGCAATCCCACCCCTAGACATTGACCCAAGAAAAATGAGAACAGATGCCCACACAAAGACCCGTGTATGGACGTTTATAGGATTTTTATTAATAATAGTCTCAAACTGAAAACAACCCAAATGTTCACCGACTGGTAAATGCATAAACAAATCGTGGTACATGTATACAATGGACTACGAGTCAACAGAGAAAACCAAGTAACTATGATACATACAACCATATGAATGAATCTCAAAAGCGTTATACTAGGTGAACCTTTTTCACAAAAGGCTTCACATTATATGATTCCACTTATAAGACATTCCCAAAAAGGCAAAACTATAGGGACAGAAATCATTCAGTAATTGTCAGGAAGCGAAAATAGCAGGAGAGGATCGACTTTAAAGGGAACAGGGAATATTTTGTGATGATAGGAATATTGTATATCTTCAGTCATGTTGGTATCTACAAGACATTTGTCAAAATTCGTCAAATTGTACACCCCACAAGAGTAAATTTAGAAAACGTAATCTTTTCAAGAAATGGTGCAGAGAAATGAATCTAGATACAGACCTGACACCCAAAACAAAAAATTAATTCAGTGGATCATGAACCTATAAAACTCCTAGAAGATAAAAAAGGTGAAAACATAGGGCGCCTGGGTGGCTCAGTTGGTTGGGCGACAGCCCTCGGCTCGGGTCATGATCCTGGAGTCCCGGGATCGAGTCCCGCATTGGGTTCCCTGCTCAGCAGGTAAGTCTGCTTCTCCCTCTGACCCTCCCCCCTCTCATGCTCTCTCTCTCTGTCTAATTCTCTCTCTCAAATAAATAAATAAAATCTTTAAAAAAAAGGTGAAAATATAGATGACCTTAGGTTTCAGATGCAATACAAAAGGCATGATCTGTGAAAGAATGAATTGATAATTTGGAATTGGTTAAAATTAAAAGCTTCTGTTCTGTGAGACAACACCAAAATAAATACACAGATGATAGATTGATAGATGATAGATAGATAGATAGATAGATAGATAGATAGATAGATAGATAGATGATAGATAGATAGATGATAGATGATAGATAGATAGATAAATCTGACTCTTTAAAAAAATAAGTCTTGAGTGTTAGAGACAACATTGTTCACACCAACCAAACCATCTCAGAGACGAAATGGAATTTTTTGAGTTGCTTGAAAAGTGTAGCTTGTCCTCAGCAGATGAGACACCATAGCTTGTTGGTCAGTGGGAGAGCAGAGATAGCAGATTCTCCCAAATAAGTTGGAAGTGAGTTTGCAAAAACAAATAAGCAAACAGACATTACCAATTTATATCACAATTGTTAGATAAAACCAGAAGACTTCTGACGAATTCAGGGGAAATAATCTGTATTTTATGAGAAGTAATATGACATAGAATTGATAGATTTTGAGGCAGATTTTTAAAAAATAAGTTGTATTCCTAACATATTCCTTAATTGTAATTGTTCTCTTCTTACTATAGATTTTGTCCATTAATTTACAAATTAATCCTTATTTATCATTTGCTCTGCAGATTTTTTCATATCCTTTCAAAATTCCCTGGTCCTGCAAATAAGCATGGTCAGCAGCAATATGGCCAGTCTATGTACTTTGATGAATCTGTACCTGGTTGTCACAGAATGCAGATTCTTGTCATTTGAATCACTTGTAGTGCAAAGTATCGAAACATGCTTTATGTGAAAGGGCAGACTTTGAAAAGAAATGAATCTGAGAACATGAATGGAGAAGATATTTCCCCATTTCACTCTTGGAATTCATTGCATTCAATGCCATTCTAGTTAAATGTATTTACAAAAACTTGGAAACTTTGTATAATTTGGAATATTTAAAGAAAGATATAATTTGGTTGGTGGTCTGTCCTCTGGGTGATTTACAGAAAACATTTGTTTATTCTCAAAAGTCAGAGTATTCACAGAGATTCCTCCCTGGTGGAATAATGTCCACAGATGGGCCAGAATCAATATCATTAATGGATCGTTTTCACTGTGCTATTTCCAGATGAATATAGCAGGGTAAATGGTTCCACATTTCAAGAAACCTCAGGCAAAGCAGGTGAGAGGAAGCTCAGGGAAATAAAAAGGAATTAGAAACAATGTATTCACATTTGAAAATAGATTGTTTCTAGCTGTTTTAAGTTGTTGTCTGGTTAGGTGATATGCCTGGTTGGTGACCCCTAGCAGGTTCACGACACGACCAGGGTGAGGTCACTCTGGGGCTCCCAGCTCTTCTCCTTATCACTTTTCTTAAGCTTATTTTAAATTAAAATTGTGTACTCATTTGTACTTCCTCTTGAAACTTGAAATCAGACGTCAGCAAGCTTTTTCTGGAAGGGGTCAGAACGCAAGTCTTTTAAACTTCACAGGCCACATATGGTCTCTATCACATATTCTTCATTTGTTTTTGTTTATTTGTTTGTTTAACTGCCCTTTTAAAAAATCTAAGAACTGGGGCGCCTGGGTGGCTCAGTTGTTAAGCGTATGCCTTCAGCTCAGGTCATGGTCCCAGGGTCCTGGGATCGAGCCCCACATCGGGCTCCCTGCTCTGTGGGAAGCCTTTTTCTTCCACTCCTGCTCCCCCTGCTTGTGTTCCCTCTCTCACTATGTCTCTATCTGTCAAATAAATAAATAAAATCTTTAAAAAAAATCTAAGAACTATTCTTCGCTTTCAGGACACACAAAACAGGTTGTAGGCCCTTGTTGAAACTATGCCCCCTGCTTAAAATCATCTTATTTTAATGGAGATCTAGGGACACTTGGGTGGCTCAGTCTGTTAAGGGTCTGCCTTCGGCTCAGGTCATGAGCTCAGGGTCCTGGGATCGAGTCCCGCATCGGGCTCCCTGCTCAGCGGGGAGCCTGCTTTTCCCACGGCCTGCTGCTGCCCCTGCTTGTGCTCACTCTCTCTCTCTCTCCCTCTCTGACAAACAAATAAATAAAATCTTTTAAAAAACTAATGGGGATCTAACTTAGAGCATCTCACTGAGCGCATTTTGCAGAAGTATTGCACTTTGGGGGGGTCAATGACACCCCAGTGATTTCGGTTGTGGGTCTCTGATGGGGTGGTCAATCCAGACACAAGACTTCCTTGGCTATACAAGGCAAGCACATTTTTAGAGTCCCTGAAATGCGTGATAAGGCTAAAGTGAAGTGAGGGAAAGCAGCAGGATCCAAATAAAAGAGGCCCGGATGGCTCTTTCTAACCTTGTTTAACTTCATATCCTAACAGCATTTGGAATGTCTTTCCCCATGAATGAACATACAGGTGGTTATCAAAGACTTTCTGAGTATGTGAATGTGCTTGTACGTCAGGCAGCTTCTATCTGTCATGCTGGAGAGCCTGGATCAAGAGGGGGAGACTGATAATATTCCCCGCTGCCTCCCCAATCCCCCCAAACAAGGCAAACAAACAAATTCACACAATCGTTGCCATCTGAAGGAACAGAGCAGCCAGTGTGGGGCTCCCTGTGTTCTTCCTTAAGACAATGAACTGCTTCAAGTCTGTGGAAGAATGAATCTCAATAATTGCTTAAGAAGATGAAAGAAAATGGGCGCCTGGGTGGCTCGGTTGGTTAAGCGTCTGCTGTCAGCTCAGGTCATGATCCCAGGGCCCTGGGATCGAGTCCCACATAAGGGCTCCCCCTCAGCAGGGAGTCTGCTTCTCCCTCTCCTTTGGCCCCTCCCCTGCTTGTGCTCTCTCTTTCTCACTCTCTCCCTCAAATAAATAAATAAAATCTTTAAAAAAAAAAGACGAAAGAAAAATTCATATATTCAGGTAATTTCAAATCAACAGGTGTCCAATTCATTAAAATAGAGAAAAATATCCTATCGGAAAAAAGACTCCCTGCATAACATATATAGTCATAATAGTTACCAGGTATTAGGTGCTTACCACATGGCAGTCACTGTTCTATACAATCAGTGTGATTATTATCCCCACTCTGCAGACGAGGAGAAAGAGAGAAAGACAACTTGCTTGGCTGGTATTCCCCATGGTAAGTGGTCAAGCTGGTATTCAAGCCCTAACGATTACTCTTACTGCCCACAAAAGCCACATGACTGGATAGGATTTTGAGTAGTTAGAGGCATTTATTTTTATTAAGAAATGTTAACAATATGATTAATAGCTTGGTCATGATTTAATTCATTCGAATAATTTATAGGAGGAAAGACATACTTGTTAATCACAAAGATTATTATTATTTTTTTTAAGATTTTATTTATTTATTTGACAGAGAGAGAGACAGTGAGAGAGGGAACACAAGCAGGAGGAGTGGGAGAGGGAGAAGCAGGCTTCCCCACGGAGCAGGGAGCCCGATGTGGGGCTCGATCCCAGGACCCTGGGTTCATGACCTGAGCTGAAGGCAGACGCTTAACGACTGAGCTACCCAGGCGCCCCTAGATTATTATTTTTTGACCTATAAATCTCAAAATACCTTCTTTGTCATCTAACGGTAACCCTACTATGCTATCTTAAGAGTAGTTTTGGGGGCGCCGGGGTGGCTCAATCGGTTAAGGGACTGACTCTTGATTTCAGCTCAGACCATGATCTCTGGATCTTGGGATCCAGCCCTACGTCAGGCTCACAGGGGGTCTGTTTCTCTCCCTCTTCCTCTGCCCCTCCCCCTGCTCTCTCGCTCTCTCTCTCTAAAATAAATGAATCTTTAAACGAATGTATAAAAAGAGTCGCTTTTTAAAGAATTAATCAAGATCAATCAGATTTCTTAAGATTAATAAAATTTAAGAAACAGAAGTGGGAATATAGTTGCTTTAAGCCATTGGCATCTTAAAAACACCGAAATGATTCCAGTTGCAAAATGGGCTAAAATATTAAGGAAACTTGAAATCCTAAGAGAAGAAACACAACTTCAACAAGTGCAAAGATTTTAGAGGGCATGTTAACAAGATGATTTCCCAAAACCTATTCTTTCTCCTTGTGGCAACATTTAATATGGTTACATTGAGAGTTTCAGGTACTTCTATATAGTTTTTCAGAAATGTCAGTTATGTTTTGTACCACTTATGCTAACATGCACTGGTGATAAGATCACTATTGCTTAAAAATATGACATTTAGCACTTTATGCTAAAGATCACATCACGATAGAATGCAAGTTGAAATGGCTTACTTTCCTTAAACATTTGATTGAGTTTTTTTTAACCCTGTGTGATAGTTCTTTACATCAGCTTTATAGAAAAAAAAAGTCTATATTTTGCAATCACCCTGCTTTATATAATATATTTCATCTGAAGATTTACAGGGAAAACCAAAGACCAATATTTTAAATGCTAAAGATATATCCAGGGACACTGAACGCTTCACTCAAAGGTATATTAAGACAGAAAGTCATATTTTGAAAGGCAGGTGTGATTTGAAAATATGGAGATTAAAGATGAAAGAGGGAGCGTCATGTACTGACTGGAGGAACTGCCTAGCATGAGAAAGAAAAGACACCACGTGTTCAAGAAGGGCTGAGCTCACATTGGCCTCAGGATAGAACTGTAGAAAATTAGTTCAAGATCACTGAAGAGGAAGATGGGGCAAGATTGCCTAGAATACAAGATGAAACCATTGGGTCTTTATCCCATGGGAAATCACGTACCTCCAGGGAGTGGGGTCCTCAAGAGCTCAGGCACTGGAAGCAAATGGGCTAGCTTTGAATCTCAGGTCTATGCCAGCCCACGGCGATATCAACTGGACAAGCTCCTTAATCTGTGCCTTGTTGTCCTCATCTTTACTGTAGGCAGCAGTGTGAGTCTCTTGGATCCTGTACAAAATAAAATACTTCAGGCAAATCTTTTAGAACAGGGCCTGGTGTATAATAACCTAAATGCCAGTAAGTGACTGAGTCCGCTCCAATCTGTAAAGACCAAGTAACCATGTTCACAATGTTATTTGAGTCTGTGATTGGTAAAAGGTCCCAGATTGACAGAGCAGGTGTAGCACTGTGATGGAGAACCCTGGACTCTTCTAGAGAGGGTTCCTCAGCCCAACACCCTTTGCGATCACAGTTCAGGCTGATGCCAGGCCCATTACATCAGAGCCTCTGCATGCAGCTTGATGTCACCTCCTATCAGAGTATGTACATCATGCTACCAGGGTATGTGACCCAATTCCCCCAATACACTCTGAGCAACTTGGGGCAGGACCTAGCTCGGGAGCACCCCCCTGGAACAAACCTTGTGAAGTCTGTTGCATGCAGAATGACTGGATGGATACATAGAGCCACACCAAAGGAGTGTTGGCTGCCTGGCTGGCTGGCTGACTGGCTGAGGAGCATCCTTTGCTGACACCTTCCCTCAGGGCCCTAGCGTCTGAGGCTCAGCAGGCTGAGAGGTCACTGTGGGCATCCTGTAAAGACCAATGGCGTTTCTAGAATCCATGGCCTTTGACAGCCAGGGAGACCACAGAAGAGCTGACACCCATAGGCGGTGCGTTTCTTTACTGACGGCAATCCTTTGGAAGGTCCAGAAGCCCTGGGAGTTCATCGCACGGGGGCAAACCTCCGAAGGGAAGAGAGTCCCCACCCGGCTGGGTTTCATTTCATGCTGTCTGCCTGTCAGGAGTATTTGGAAGGGAATTCTAATTACCATGCAGTCAAGAACAACTCTGGAAGAAGCAGGTGACTTATTGTCTGACACAGTATGGAACTTTTTCTGTCTTTTTGTACCGCCAGGCTTGAAAGAATTTACAGTGAGCTATTTGAGGCACTATGGTTAAATTGATAGAGCCACTCCTTTTGTTAAATTAACTGTGAGATGTTACACGTATTCACGCTTAGGATTCTGTGGTGCTGGCTGCTCGCTCTTGAACTTTATAACATCAGAAAGACTTGTTCTTCACATTTGTTCTGGGTTCAGGAAATTTGGCAAAGGTGTTCAAGGACAAAAGTAACAGCTGGACTGATGTGGCCTGGCTTCACCCATCCCTACCTCCACGTGCAGTGAAAAAGGTACGACAGGGGCCGGTCAGAAAACCCCTGGGCTGCAGAATCTCTAAACCTCAGAAAACACAAATGGAAATGTGCTCACGCTGTCGAACGCAACATTAAAAAAAAAAAAAAAAAGATAAATGACGTGACAGCCTCAGTCTCAATAGCATATAGTGGTGGAATTCCTAATTCAGTGCCTGCCAAACGCCAGCCCTGTCCTTAGTACCTGCCAGACAGCATTAAGAATCACTCCAGGCGCTTCTTGTACACAAACATGCAAAGCAACAAAAAGCTCCGGATCCCCCCTCCAGACAGCCTGGTGCATGAAGTCTGCAGTGAGCCCCAGGGGGTCTGCATTTTAAACAACCTTCCCTGCTTATTCTGACGTACAATGACTTTTGGGAATAATATCTTGATCAAAATCACACAGGGAAGAAAATTCCGACTCCAGCTATCTTGCAGACTCTTTTTTAAAAATGTATTCAGAGGCAGAAGATGTGATTCAAAAGGAATTGAAAATCTCTTTGTGGGCAGGCTCTGACCACCTGCATTTAGATGCCACAGAGGGAAACTGAAAGAAAATCGTTGTGTATTAAAACAAAACAGAAAATACCATGTGATTAGAAACTAGAACTTCTGTTTTTCAACAGGTGACTTTGGGCAAAGAATTTTATTTCTTAGCATTTCCTTTCTTTTGCATTGGAAATGAAAATGAAAGTTTGGGACATAACAGCAACTAGAAAGTGTCTTAAATATAAATAAAACCTAAATCACAAACTCAAGCACTACTTGAGAGACTGGATAAACAATCAGACAATAGGCAGAGTATATATATGACAGTAGAACTCAGACTCAGGACCCGCCCCTCTCCCCCCCCCCCCCCCACCGCCACCCCAACAGCCAGCCCGGAAGCCAACCACAACCTAGGCAGCAATGGCCACAAATGGCCAGGACTTGATCAATTACTGCCAGCTTCCTTAATTTCTATCCCTTCTTGCAACTTAGGATCAACCAGGAAAAGTCCAATATACCCTCCTAACCAATGGCATAGATTTCGAGCTTCTAGTCAGCCCCCTGCAGCTTCCCCAGGTCAGCAGTCCCCAGATCAGGTCAAACCTGAAGCTTCCCTTTTTCCACTGTAAAGCTCCGCCCCTCCACTGTCTCTGCCAAAGGCAAGCAAGGTGGCTGGCTCTCTTGCTATAGCAAGCTCTGAATAGACAGACTTTGCTTTTCTCCTTAGGATGATCTTTGTCTATGTCTACAGCAACATCAAAGTAATACAAAATAACAAGCCAAAAACCACCACCTCTATTGTCTAAGGGCTTTGATTCTAAAGCATTGTCTTCTCCAGAATACTCATTAAGGGCCGAAGTTAAAGGAAGGGACCAAGGAGATGGGAGGAGGAGCCAGCAATTGCAAGCCTGAGAGTGAGGAGCTGTCCTGCAGAACAGACCTCAAGGCATTAGAAAAAGAAAGGGAGGATAAATGAATCAATGAACACTACATTAAAAAACTAAAAAAAAAGGGGGGGTGCACTTTTTAGAATACTTCAGTTGCAGAGAAAGAGGAACCCATGCTGGATACTTAATTGGTTGTGGTAATGTGTTTGAAGGGACCAGCCTGGGGGCAATGGGAGGGACCTAGGCAGCTGGTTCTGCTCAAGCAGACACTCTACTACAAATGCTCCAGACTCAAAGTCCAAGCGTCAGTTTTGCTTGGGTCATGAACCTGAGCCCAGCTGAGGGAAACACAGGTGCATGAGGACTATAATCCATGGGGGTTAGGAAGAGCTAATTCTAATTTTGAATGGGTGTTCTTAGAAAGGGAAAATGGGTGCTGGGCAGCCAAAACCCACTAAGTATTAACAAAGGGCTCTGAGAATTTAACACACCGTCTTTAGTCATACGACAAAACTCGAGTAAAAGGGGGGAGAAATTCTTGTTAGGCAATCTGCTGAAACTATAAATGTCTGTGAAACATTCAAATGATTGTGTCATGCTTAAAGCTGACTTCTCAACAACCACCAATTGTATTGCTAAAATTAAGGAAGCCAGGACTCATCAATTCTGACAAGGAGATTAGCAGTAGAATAAATTAGAGAGTCATAAAAATTATGGCAATGGGGAGATTGGTAGTAAAATAACCTGGAAAGTTTTGTGGAAATTAAAGAAAGGAAACCTCATTTAAAATGGAGACGGGAGGCCAGCAGGGGGAGCTCTAATACCCTACCACTGCTGGTCCACGGCCGACCCAACAGGAGGCTAGGTACTTGGTTAGTCCACACTCCCGTCCAGGAGGAAGAAAAAAAAAAAAAAAAAAAAAAAGCCCAGCCAATGAGAGACTGTCGCAACTCAGCCACGGAGAAACCATTATATTTCAAAATCCCAGGTTACTCCAGTGGACATTCTTTTACAAGAGCCCTCCTCACTACCCCCACCCCCTTTCCCCTGTAGAAGAATGTTCTCCTTTGTTCTGTTGACTTGACTATGGTTTTGCTGTAGCTTGCTTGACCCAAATTAGAATTCTCTGCTTTTTCCAAATAAACCCATTTTGCTGGTGAAATAACTGGCCGTTTTATTTTTAAGGTGAATGGACACTTCGTGAGCTTACCCTGAGTCTTTTCTCAATAGACTATTCAGTGTAATATTTCTAAGATGTGCATCATTTCAAGGAGTTGGATTGCGTTTTCATGGATTCTGTGTTAGCCAAATACCTCGGGAAAGATATTGCAAGAGTTTCATCAGCCAATTTTAAAGTTCCCGAATATTCTGAGGAAATCCTTGCATGTTCTCAGTGCACTCTGACCCACGACTTCTGGGATTATCACTTCAAGATACATTCTTAGCCTCCTGAGTCTTTCTGAGGAACTTGTCCCTTCCTATTAACGGTGACACTTAGCTAAGCAAGACACTTCTCAAATCTCTTTTCTAAGAATATCTTACTGGGCTAAAACAGAATCACAAAAGCTGTTGGAGAAACAGAAAACAAGATGGATTTCCTAAAGTATTTCAATTTTCTTCGCCTTCCTATTAATCTCCATTATTCCTAAATATATTTAATTTATAATAAGGAAACTGATTTTTATTGTGCCTGTGTTGACCCAGTCACTGTGCTCAAGGACACAAAGATGAAGAAGATGAGAATTCTTGCTCTCAAGGAATTCATCGTCAAGTGGGAGGAATAGATTAATACGACAGGAACAGTTGTGAGCTATTAATTCCTGACTTCTTTCATTTGCTCCCTCTCCCTCCCCTCCTTTCAAGTAGCAGGTCAGAATAGGTAAATCTCTGCCCCCAGAAGTTTGGCAGGGAGGAAGACTGAAGTTCCCCAAGAATCTAGACTTTATCTATGTGGGTAGTTAAGATACTCCCTATTCATTTTTAATCATTCTTTTCTTTATGCATTCTTAACTTTTTAAATAGGCTATAAATTCAGCGATTCAAAACAATCAAATAGCATGAAAAGACATTCCTACCCTCATCTTCCTACGAGCAGGAAGAAACCTACTTTACTACTTCAGAAGGAGGAAGGGAGAATTTCTCGTGACCCAGCGACCAGCTCAGCCAATAAGAAAATACCACAACTCAGCCAATGAGAAACCTCCACTACCCTGAACTCTCACTTCCCTCCAGTGGATTTCATTCAAAGCAGCCCCGCCCAACTTCCTCTTTTTCTCTATAAAGTAACCTTCCCTTCCTTTGATTTCCCAGCTTTCTTATGGCTTGCTATAGCTTGCATGTCCTCAATTGCAACTTCTCTGCTATGCCTGAATAAACCCATTTTGCCAGTAAAATAACTGGCTATTTTACTTTTAAGGTCAAAAAATGGGTACAGAGTTTTTATTTGCAATGATAAAAAAGTTCTAGAAATGCATAACGGTGATGGTTGTACCACACTGCAAATGTACTTAGTGCTACTGAACTGTACCTCTAAAAATGGTTAACATGGTAAATTCTATATTATGCATATTTTATCACAAAAATACATATGAACCGTGTAAAGAATGATTATAAAATCAACATTCATACAACCGTCATAAAAAGGTCCATAAAAGGACACTGCCAGCTGTATGGAAACCTCTCCTGGGCTGAGCCCCCGCCATTTTTCCAGACTTTTTGGTAATCATTTCCAGATTTTTATAAAAACAACTATATATTTATTAGTGAATTAAACATTACATATGAAATGTTCACTGTTTTTCAAAATTTATATAAATGGAATTCCATTTATATATTTGTGTTTCTTGTTTATTTTGCTCATTATGTTTATGAAATTCATCCGTGTTATTGGTGTATCTGTAGTTCATTCAGTTTTATTGTTGTTTTATGGCCCAACACATGCTCAGCATTTATGATCTTCTATGTATATCTGAAGAGAGTGTGCATTTGGCATTTGTTGGATGCAGCGTTTTGTATTGTCTATTAGGTCTTTTGCTAATCATGTCACTTAAATCCTGTGTATCTTTTTTCCCCCTACTTATTCTCTCAGTTACCAAGAGAAGTATGTGCAAAAATCTCCCAATGCTATTATATATATATATTTTTTTTTTTACTTGTGCTTATGTTTATTTTTGTTTCATATAATTTGAATCTGTATTATTAGGGACATACTAATTTAAAATTATAATAACTTCTTGGCGTATTAAAACTTTTGATCTCACATATACTTGTTTGGAAATTTTATCCTTTTTTTTTTTTCAGTGGTTACATGAGAAGTTCAAACACACATACTTAATCTAATACCTTTATCCTCCTTCTAGATAATACAAGGGCTTTAGAATATAGCACCCAACCACATATAGAGTTGCATATTACATATTGTTTCCAATTTAAATTCTACTTCATTTTATTTTGAACTCAATATCACTGCACACACGCAGTCAATGTTATTTTAAGATTTGCCTACATATTGGCTACTTCCTACGACCGTCATTCCTCCTAACAATGTCAGTCCTTCCACATAGGGTCATGTCTCTTCTGCCTCAAGTACCTGCTTCAGAAGTTCCTTTAGTGAGGGACTAGTGGCCAGCTCTTAGAATGTGTGTGTGTGTGTGTGTGTGTGCGTGCGTTGTGTTTGAAAATATCTTCATTTTGGCTTCATTCTGGAAATATATTTTCCCTGCCTGGAGAATTCTAGATTGCCATTATCATTTTTCAGAATTCTGAGGCTATCCCTCCACTCTCTGCTTTGATTTGTTGCTCTTGAGACATCATCTGCGAGTTTACCTTCTGTTTCCTTGAAGGTCAACTTTACTCTCAGGCTTCTTGTTGAATGTTCTGAATGTTTCTGGTAGAAGGCAGTTTTTACTGTTTTTTCTTACATGTGGATTTCTTTTCACATATTCTGTTTAAGATTTATTGGTCTTCTGGAAGGTGAGGTATCTGTGAAATGGCATCTTTCAACTTTTCTGGAAACTTCTCAATCATTATCTCCTCAAGTATTGCCTCCATCACATTCTTTGTGTTCTCCTTAGAAATTTGATTAGACATATTAGAACTTATTTTATTCTCAAAGTCTGCTAACCTCTCATCTCTTTTTTCTTCTCTGCTACATTCCAGAAAATTCCATCTGGCCTATACTCCAGTTAACAAATTCTCTTTTCACCTGAGCCTACTTTGCTGTTAAACCCAGACACTGAGATTTAAATTTTAGGCACTGTATTTTTTAATTTCTACAAGGCTTATTTGGTTGGTGTTTTTCAATATGCTAGGTTAATTTTATATTTTCCATTTAGGCAGATATTTTCAAGCGTGTTACTTATTTTTAAATATAGTACTATAGATGTTTTTATAATCTGCATCAAAATTCCAGTGTCTGAAGGCCTTGTAGCTCTATGTCTGCCATATGTTATTACTCCTCAGTGCTTCTTTATTTTTATTTAAGGCTTAGCTTTGATTTTACGGTGCACCATCCATTTTCTTTGGCAAATTACTTGTGGAGATGTTTCAAAGCTTACTGGAAGTGACATTCCCTACACAGCCTCTGCTCGATCCCAGCCCTCCTCTTTATCTGCCAGGCTTCATATATGTGCCCGCTCCAGCAGTTACAAATTAAAATATATAGCTTTTTTTACTTCCTAGGAGGGTGTGCACTCTTTGTAAGTGGATTTTTGCTGGCACTTTCTTTTAGAAAGCAAATATTCATGCTTGGCCCTTCAATTTCCTATGTTATCTACTTTGGGCAGATTTTCACTATCTCATGTTTTCACTGAAATTGGAGATTGTATGTTTCATTCTCATTGTTAATTTGAGTAAGAACAGAGGGGAAAGCTTCTTTGCTCTGCTATCACCATGTTCATATTGGTAACAAAGTCCTAGTTTCTATAAAAACCCAAATGTGTAAATGAGCTTACACTGGTTGCACTACAGAAGGAGAAAAGGAAAGAGTTTTTGAATTGACACAGTAAAGAGAAGAGATTTTCCTTTACCAAAAAGAAAGATCTGTGAGCCCCAAGCCATGGGATCCCTGTGGGATTTGTCATCACGGGGTAAGGAGAGACCCTGAGGGGGTCTTCCCAGGAGAGGGTCACCCAGCAGCCTAGGAAGGGGGGACCTGAGGCACTCAGGTTTCCAGACTTGCCACAAATTCTAGAACTTCATGAGTGGCCCAGAAGCAGAGAGAGAACCTTCCTCAGTGGGGACAATGGTAGACTGGTAAGAGAAGCATTCTCTTCTCTTTCCAAACAGAGCATTAGCTTATAGGATTCTGTTGCTCCTTGGGAAGGAGAACATGCCCCAATTATGCTTAAGAAGGGATTTTCTACCAGTCCGTATGATGGAGACTTGGAGCCAGATATTAAATTGATGTATAGGAAATAAAAAGCATCCTAACTGTCATGCTTCTGAGTTTGTAAACTAGGACCCATGACCACTATAGAAATTATAATCACAATTAGAGAGGAAGGACAAAGTAATATGGACACAGAGGATGGGATTCCTTAACGCTGACTGATGGTGAGAACGTCAAGCTTGGTCTTAGAAGTTGAATAGGAGTTTTCCAGGCAAGGAGGGAGGTAACTTTCGAGCAAATAAAACAACATGGGTAAAGGTCCGGAGAATGGTGTATTTGCAAGGTTTCAATCAATTGATATGGTTGAGCTTGCAAATATTCATGTTTACTTTATAACCATTTTTTTGCATATTTATAAACTTAGTAATCAGTTTAATTGATACCCTTCAGTCTCTGTCACGGAGGCATGGAAAGAGCCAGAAAAGCTGATGTTACATTTCTGGCACTTCAGACTCATTGTGGTAGAGAATCAAGATTAATTTCTGAACTTGAGGGCCTTTGCTTAGTATACTTTATTCCATTGCCTTGAGGGAATTAAAATGAATCTCCTTTTAAAAAACATCAGCATGGGGCGCCTGGGTGGCTCAGTCGTTAAGCGTCTGCCTTCAGCTCAGGTCATGATCTCAGGGTCCTGGGGTCGAGCCCCACATCAGGCTCCCTGCTCCGCAGGAGGCCTGCTTCTCCCTCTCCCACTCCCCCTGCTTGTGTTCCCTCTCTCGCTGTGTCTCTCTCTGTCAAATAAATAAATAAAATCTTTAAAAAAATAAAAAGAAAAGAAAAATAAAAAACATCAGCATGAAGGAGGACCTACTTTGCTATGTTTCTCTGCTTCTAAAAGTAATTTAAAATGTAACTATTCAAAAGTGTGATCAGTCCTGATGACCATAGGATAAACCTAACTCTGGTAGGCTTCTGGAAAGCTTCTCTTCTTTATTAAAGACCAATTAACTTAGCTCTCCAATATACTATATATTACCTAGAGTCATAAAGAAGTTGCATTATCCTTTGGAATAACAAATGCATCACTTAAATATTCACCTGAGTCTGCTTGACAGGTTTATATGAAAACACAGTAGAACTTGAAGGCCATCCACATCATCATGGAACCATTACTATAATTTGCTGGCTAAAATATAAGATTTATCCCATCAGGTAAAAGTGCTCTTCACCCCCTCTTGACTTTGCCCAAGAAACAGGAAAACATGAAAAGGTGCCCGGATTGTGCTAGACAATTGTGGTGCTCCGTGAAATCAGCCACATTCTGGTTTTGGCTTTTGTGTTTGCACTTTCTTTCCATTCTTCAGTATTTCCAAGGGATATACATGGTAGGTTTCTGGATTAGGGTTCACATTGTTCTCTCCACAGGAAAAAACACTTCTTTCCACCAAACCTTTAAGAGTCTATTTGCCTTCTTTGTACTATGTACTCTGTTCATTTTTGCCTTTTCGGCAAACTCAGAAATAAACACAGCTTCTCTCTCCTTTTTCCAGTTTTCAGGGTGTATCTATTATATAAAGGGGTTGGACGGAGGTAGTCCCAGAATCTGGACCATGTCCAAGAAAATGAGGGCTATGCTAATGAAGTAAACAAAAATCAACACAAAATGGATCAAATTCATATTTACACCACCTCCCCTTCTGAGGAGAAGGACTGTAAATACACAGCCAGATAGAATTGGGACACATCCAACTCCAATCTGTGTGGTGGGGGCAGAGGGGCAGGATTATGTTCAGTATTGAAACATATTGTTGTAGAGAAGTTTGTAGAAAGAGAGGAATAGAGTGTAATTATTTGTATTTATTCCGTACAAATATGAGCTGAATCAGGTATAATTTAATATTCTAATCACTTAAAAGGTGTATTGTAATTTAAGGCAGGGATGATTCATGCATTTAATAGACACAGAGCACTTACTATGAGTCAGGCAGCATGCCAAGAACTAAATATACAGAGGAGCACAAAATGATCTCTACCTCCAATGAGCTTGCAATTTAGCAACGAGCAGTACTGATCTATGTTTAATTATGCATTATTCACTCAGTTCCCCACTCTGACAGAAGCCCCTCTGAGGGCAGGGAAAATGACTGAGCTGTTTGCCAGTTTATCCCCAGTGCCTGACTCTGTCTGTGTCTGGCACACAAGAGATGCTTAACAACTCTGCTTAATAAATGACTGTGTTTAGTCATTATCTGCTTTGTGCCAGGCACCACACAATAAGCATTATCAAGGACTAAATGTGGTTCATCACACTCTCCCACAGCCTGCTGAAACGTATCAACTCTTCTTACCCCTAAGGTGATGTGTTGACCACTTTAGGAAAAAAAAAACAAACAAACAAACTACTTTTAACTTCAAATCACTAAAGCTCTATTTCTTGATGTGCTTTCAAACTTAGATGTAAAATGTAGCATTTCTAAGGACTGGATTAGTCTTTTCAGCATGGATTGGTAAAAGGTAAACCATGACAAGGATGGCTTCTATTTATTGAAATGATATTTACTGATCACTATATGCCAGGACCATTGGGCATTTATAAGAGAATTTTAGGGAACATATAGGCTAACCTAAAATTTTTGTTGCATATAAATTCATTTTAATGTGTTTTAGGGAAAAAAATGTAACCACATCAATGATTTCATGGATATTATGAATATAGTTTAGAATGAGGCTACATTCCCTCCAGCCCAAAATGACCTGATTTAAAGAGAATTTAAAGAAAAAAAATGTTAAGTACATAAGGGTATAGGTGGGACCTGCATATGACGGGAACAGGAAGGTGGTGCGCAAGATTTGACCTCTTGGGACCATCTGTGTGATCTCACGAGATACCTGAAAACATGTGGAGGAAGACAGTAGGTACAGGGTCACCGTGTGTATGCCTAGGGGCTGTGGAACAAGATAACTGGGTTCAAATTCTGCTATCCTATTTATTTCATTCTTTGAGCTTAGGCAAACATCTCCAAGTTTTGGCTCCTTCATCTGCAAAATGTGATGATACTATCCACCTCACAGTGGCAGAACTGAGATTCAAACACAGGTCTCTTTGATATCAAAGCCAGGCCATGGCGTCTCCTAGGCTAGCAGATGGGTTTTATCTCATGTGCCAATTTGAAGGGTTAGAAGAAGCTGCCAGTGGCACAGAGTTGACAAGTATATGAGGCTAATTGAGGAAAGCAACAAATGGACAGAAGATGTCTGCCTTCATATGTGTCCCCTGCATGGCACGCGGTGGCTGTCCACCATGGCCTCAGTGACAAGTTCCCAAAAGAACAAGTCGATGAGATTCAGCATGAAGTACAGTGAGAGTGTGATTTAACCCAGTCGTTTTCTTTTTACAGTTTCTTCTTTATATTGCCACCAATACTAAGAGAGACATGTGCCATTATCTAGAATAAGACTTCTGCTTTAAAACTAACATGTTGTATAAAAGTGTTTTACAGTAATCAAATGTTATGGACCTCTTCAGTTACCTTCTACTAAAGTCATCTAAACATTTCAGTAAACACCAGCTGTCAGATTTTCTGAAAAAGGAATGAGAAGAAACAATATTTTTTTTCTCATACCAGTGTACTTTTATTTTTATTTTTCTAATTTAAATTCAATTAGCCAACATAAAGTACATACTTAGTTTCAGATGTGGTGTTCAATGATTCATCAGTTGCGTATAACCGCCAGTGCTCATCACATCATGCGCCCTCCTCAATGTTCATCACCTGGTTACCTCATCCCTCTACCCACCTCCCCTCCAGCAACCCTCAGTTTGTTTCCCATAGTTAAGAGTCTCTCATGGTTTATCTCCCTCTCTGATGACTTCCCACTCAGTTTTCCATCCCTTCCCCTCTGATCCTCTGTGCTGTTTCTTATATTCCATATATGAGTGAAACCACATGATAATTGTTTTTCTCTGATTAACAATATTTTTTAAAAAAATTTAATTCCACTGTAGATAACATACAATGCTATATCAATTTCAGGTGTACAACATAGTGATTCAACAATTTTATACATTCTTCAGTGCTCATCATAAGTGTACTCTTAATCCCCTTCACCTATTTCACCCATAAGAAGAAACAATGTGTGTCCCTACCTCAGCTATCATAGACTAATCTTGGTCAGTTGTTGGCTGACTCTTCTCCCAACAGTTGAAGTTCTCAAAAGCAAAGAATGGGCCCAGTAAAAGCTGACCCTTCCCAAGTGTTTGCTTGAGTATGAGGGGAGAGCAAACACACTATCACCATCAGATCAATAGCCTTTTGAAGACACCATGGAATGATAGACACATGTTGGCCCCATCTGGAGGCCACAAACTCAGTCTCCTCCTTCATGGTAGCTACTTTCTGCGAACAATACTCGTTCAGTCCTGCCATCATCTTGGTACTCATCTAGCCATCTGTCATGGGAAGAGGGAAGATAATTAATATGAGAGAGAATTTAAAGGCACATTACTTAGAATTGAAAATAAAATACAGAAAGAATTTAAAGAGGCCTTCAGGGAGAACCACAGAAATTTTAAAAACATTTAAGATTTCATGCTACACCAAATGATCTTTAGGAGTGTAACTTCAGCAAATCTTTGCCCTATACTTTAGTTGCAAGGTTACATTGATTTATCCAAAAATGCTGGATTTTAGGAACTTCCTATGGTAACATTACAAATATTCTAATATAAAATCAGTAAAAATTTCTCATTTGGGGTTTCCTAGTGGAAGCCTTTATGTCTCTCCTTTCATGTGACTGGTATGTGTATGCAGTGGCTCAATCTAGAACAGCACTCTTCAAGAGAAATATAACACAAGCCACGTATATAAAAACAGTAAAAATTAAAAAGGTGAAATTATTTTTAGTATTTTTCATTTTAATAAATATAAAAGATATGAATGTTTGTTCCCTCCACCCCCTACCCAAATTCATATGTTGAAATTTTCTGGGCTGTGCTTTAAGTCATGAGGTCCCTCCTGAATGAGATTAATGCTTTTATAGACAAGGCTCCAGAGAGATCCCTTGCTTCCTCCACCACATGAGAACAGAGCAAGTAAGCAGTTTGCAGCTTGTAGAGGGCCTTTGTCAGAACCCAATCCTGCTGGCACCCCAATCTTGGGCTTCCAGCCTCCAGGACTGTGAGAAATAAATCTGTTGTTTATAAGCCACCCAGTCTATGGTATTTTGTTATAGCAGCCCGAACAGACTAATACAATTACATTCTTTATTCATTCTACATCTTTGATATCTGACATGTACCTTATACCTACATCACCTCTCAGGTCAGAATAAGCGCAGTTCAGGAGTTCAGTAGACATATAGCTGGTGGCCCCCATATCGGACAGTGCAGTTCTAGAAACACATCCACCTCCATCTGAATGCTGATTCTGCTAATCACAGTTGGGTAAGAAGTTTCATCTCTTTGTCCCTCAGCTTCCTCATCTGTGAACCACACGTATCACAGAGCCTCCTAGAAGTCAGCTGTGAGGACCACGGAGCTGCTGTGTGAAGCTCTGGCTCCATTGTGGAGCCCATTCCGTGATAGGAGTGCACCACATGCTAGCAATTGGCACTCCTTGATTTTCTCCCCGCCAAGCAGAAGACCGATGTGTAACCTTAGAGAGCCCACAACAGAGTAAATGCCCCCATGTTTGCTTTTTTTATTCCACAATAAAGTCCTAAATAATTTCCTCTCCAGAGACCTTTTCTTTTCTCATCAGTAGAAGGGAACTTGAGTCTAAATGGCTAAGGTATGCTGGGAAAACTAGCAAAACCTGTGTCTTCTAAACACTCCAAATCTCAGTAGAATTTCCAACAAATCAGTTTTATAGTAAACTCAGTAATTTGCACAGGGACTTCTTCCTTAGAGGAAGGACAAAATCTGCACAAAATCCTAGTGATAGACACTAAATTAAAATTCCCAAAAAGTGTCAAAGAGACCAAGAGACGTGACTAACTCACCTATAACTTTTTCTAAATTAACATATAATGTATTATTTGTTTCAGGGGTACAGGTCTGTGATTCATCAGTCTTATACAATTCACAGCACTCACCATAGCACATACCCTCCCCAATGTCCATCACCCAGCCACCCCATCCTTCCCACGCCACTCCTCTCCAACAACCCTCAGTTTGTTTCATGAGATTAAGGGTCTCTTATGGTTTGTCTCCCTCTCTGGTTTCATCTTGTTTCATTTTTCCCTCACTTCCCCTATGATCCTGTGTCTTGTTTCTCAATTTCCTCATATCAGTGATCATATGATATTTGTCTTTCTCTGATTGACTTATTTTGCTTAGCATAATACCCTCTAGTTCCATCCATGCCATTGCAAATGGCAGGATTTCATTTTATTGATGGCTTCATAATATTCAATTATATATATATATATATATATAAATATATATAAATATATATATATATAAATATATATATATATATATATATATATATATATCCCACATCTTCTTTATCCATTCATCTGTTGATAGACATCTTGGCTCTTTCCATAGGTTGGCTATTGTGGACATTGCTGTTATAAACATTGGGGTGCAGGTGCCCCTTCAGATCACTACATTTGTATCTTTGGGGTAAACACCGAGTAGTGTAATTGCTGGGTCATAGGGTAGTTCTATTTTCAACTTTTTGAGGAACCTCCATACTGTTTTCCAGAGTGGCTGTACCAGTTTACATTCCCACCAACAGTGTAGAAGGGTTCCCCTTTCTCCACATCCTCACCAACATCTGTTATTTCCTGACTTGTTAATTTTAGCCATTCTGACTGGTGTGAGGTGGCATCTCATTGAAGTTTTGACTTGGATTTCCCTGATGCTGAGCACTTTTTCATGTGTCTGTTGGCCATTTGGAGGTCTTCTTTGGAAAAATGTCTGTTCCTGTCCTCTGCCCATTTCTTGATTGGATTATTTGTTCTCTGGGTGTTGAGTTTGGTAAATTCTTTATAGATTTTGGATACTAGCCCTTTATCTGATATGTCATTTGCAAATATCTTCTCCCATTCTGTCAGCTGTCTTTTGGTTTTGTTGACTGTTTCCTTTGCTGTGCAAAAGCTTTTTATCTTGATGAAGTCCCAATAATTCATTTTTGCCCTTGCTTCCCTTGCCTTTGGCAATTTTTCTAGGAAGAAGTTCCTGCAGCTGAGTTCGAAGAGGTTGCTGCTTGTGTTCTCCTCAAGGATTTTGGTGGACTCCTATCTCACAATTAGGTCTTTTATCCATTTTGAGTCTATTTTTGTGTGTGGTGTAAGGAAATGGTCCAGTTTCATTCTTCTGCATGTGGCTGTCCAATTTTTCCAACACAATTGGTTGAAGAGACTGTCTTTTTTCCATTGGACATTCTTTCCTGCTTTGTCGAAGATTAATTAACCATAGAGTTGAGAGTCCATTTCTGAGCTCTCTATTCTGTTCCATTGATCTATGTGTCTGTTTTTGTGCCAGTACCATACTGTCTTGATGATCATAGCTTTGTAATAGAGCTTGAAGTCCGGAATTGGGATGCCACCAGCTTTGCTTTTCTTTTTCAACATTCCTCTGGCAATTCCAGGTCTTTTCTGTTTCCATACAAATTTTAGGATTATTTGTTCCATTTCTTTGAAAAAAAGTTGATGGTATTTTGATAGGGATTGCATTAAATATGTAGATTGTTCTAGGTAGCATAGACATTTTCACAATATTTGTTCTTCCAATCTATGAGCATGGAATGTTTTTCCATTTCTTTGTGTCTTCCTCAATTTCTTTCATGCATATTCTGTAGTTTTCTGAGTACAGATCCTTTGCCTCTTTGGTTAGATTTATTCCTAGGTATCTTATGGTTTTGAGATCGACTTATGTAAATGGAATCAACTCCTTAATTTCTCTTTCTTCTGTCTTGTTGTTGGTGTATAGAAATGCCACAGATTTCTGTGCATTGATTTTATATCCTGCCACTTTATTGAATTCCTGTATGAGTTCTAACAGTTTTGGGATAGAGTCTTTTGGGTTTTCCATATAATGTATCATATCTGCAAAAAGTGAGAGTTTCACTTCTTTGCCGATTTGGATGCCTTGTATTTCTTTTTGTTGTCTGATTGCTGTGGCTAGGACTTCTAGTACTATATTGAATAGCAGTAGTGATAATGGACATCCCTGCCGTGTTCCTGACCTTAGGGAGAAAGCTCTCAGTTTTTCCCCATTTTGAATGATATTCACTATGGGTTTTTCATAGATGGCTTTTTTGATATTGAAGTATATGCCCTCTATCCCTACACTGTGAAGAGTTTTATCAAGAAAGGATGCTGTACTTTGTCAAATGCTTTTTCTGCATCTATTGAGAGGATCATATGGTTCTTGTTCTTTCTTTTATTAATGTATTATATTACATTGATTGATTTGCAGATGTTGAACTAACCTTGCAGCCCAGGAATAAATCCCACTTGGTCATGGTGAATAATCCTTTTAATGTACTGTTGGATCCTATTGGCTAGTATTTTGGTGAGAATTTTGGCATCCATTTTCATCAGGGTTATTGGTCTGTATTCTCCTTTTTGATGGAGTCTTTGTCTGGTTTTGGGATCAAGGTAATCCTGGCCTCATAACATGAGTTTGGAAGATTTCTTTCCATATCTGTTTTTTGGAACAGTTTCAGAAGAATAAGTATTAATTCTTTAAATGTTTGGTAGAATTCCCCTGGGAAGCCATCTGGCCCTGGGCTCTTGTCTGTTGGGAGATTTTTGATGACTGCTTCAATTTCCTTACTGATTATCAGTCCATTCAGGTTTTCTATTTCTTCCTGGTTCAGTTTTGGTAGTTTATGCATCTCTAGGAATGCATCCATTTCTTCCAGCTTATCTAATTTGCTGGCATATAGTTGCTCAGAATATGTTCTTATAATTGTTTGTATTTCTTTGGTGTTGGTTGTGATCTCTCCTCTTTCATTCACGATTTTATTTATTTGGGTCCTTTCTCTTTTCTTTTTGATAAGCCTGGTCAGGGGTTTATCAATCTTGCTAATTCTTTCAAAGACCCAGCTCCTAGTTTCGTTGATCTGTTCTATTGTTCTTTTGGTTTCTATTTCATTGATTCTGCTCTGATCTTTATTATTCCTCTTCTCCTGCTGGGTGTAGGCTTTATTTGCTGTTCTTTCTCCAGCTCCTTTAGGTGTAGGGTTAGGTTGTGTATTTGAGAGCTTTCTTATTTCTTGAGGAAGACTTTATTGCTATATACTTTACTCTTAGGACCACCTTTGCTGCATCCCAAAGATTTTGAACAGTTGTGTTTTCATTTTCATTGGTTTCCATGTATTTTTTTAATTCTTCTTTAATTTCCTGGTTGACCCATTCATTCTTTAGTAGGATGCTCTTTAGCCTCCATGTATTTGAGTTCTTTCTGACTTTTGTCTTGTGATTGAGCTCTAGTTTCAAAGCATTGTGGTCTGAAAATATGCAGGGAATGATCCTAATCTTTTGGTACTGGTTGAGACCTGATTTGTGACCCAGGATGTGATCTATTCTGGAGAATGTTCCATGGGCACTAGAGAAGAATGTGTATTCTGTTGCTTTGGGATGGAATGTTCTGAATACATCTGTGAAGTCCACGTGTCCAGTGTGTCATTTAAAGCCTTTAATTCCTTGTTGATCTTTTGCTTAGATTATCTGTCCATTTCAGTGAGGGAGGTGTTAAAGTCCCCTACTATTATTGTATTATTGTTGATGTGTTTCTTTGATTTTGTTATTAATTGGTTTATATAATTGGCTGCCCCCATGTTAGGGTTATAGATATTTACAATTGTTAGATCTTCTTGTTGGATAGACCCTTTAAGTATGATATATTGTCCTTCCTCATCTCTTATTATAGTCTTTGGTTTAAAATCTAATTTGTCCGATATAAGGATTGCCACCCCAGCTTTCTTTTGGTGTCCATTAGCACGCTAAATGGTTTTCCACCCCCTCACTTTCAATCTGGAGGTGCTTTGTGTCTAAAATGAGTCTCTTGCAGACAGCATATCAATGGGTCTTTTTTTTTTTTTATCCAATCTGATAGCCTGTGTCTTTTGATTGGGGCATTATGTCCATTTACATTCAGGGTAACTATTGAAAGATAGGAATTTAATGTCATTGTATTACCTGTAAGGTGACTGTTACTGTATATTGTCTCTGTTCCTTTCCAGTCTATGTTACTTTTAGGCTCTTTCTTTGTTTAGAGGACCCCGTTCAATATTTCCTGTAGGGCTGGTTTGGTGTTTGCAAATTCTTTTAGTTTTTGTTTGTCCTGGAAGCTCTTTATATCTCCTTCTATTTTTAATGACAGCCTAGCTGGATATAGTATTCTTGGCTGCATATTTTTCTTGTTTAGTGCTCTGAATATATCATGCCAATCCTTTTTGGCCTGCCACGTCTCTGTGGATATGTCTGCTGCCAACCTAATATTTCTACCATTGTAGGTTGCAGACCTCCTCCTGAGTTGCTTTCAGGGTTTTCTCTTTGTCTCTGAGACTTGTGAGCTTTACTATAGATGTTGGGGTGTTGACCTATTTTTGTTGATTTTTTTTTTCTATTTTTGTTGACTTTGAGGAAGGTTCTCTGTGCCTCCTGGATTTTGATGCCTGTTTCCTTACCCAAATTAGGGAAGTTCTCCAGTAAAATTTGCTCCAGTATACCCTCTGCCCCTCTCTCTCTTTCTTCTTCTTCTGGGATCCCAATTATTCTAATATTGTTTCATCTTATGGTATCACTTATCTCTCAAATTCTCCCCTCATGATCCGGTAGTTATCTCTATTTTTCTCAGCTTCTTTATTCTCCATCATTTGGTCTTCTATATCACTAAGTCTCTCTTCTGCCTCATTTATTCTAGCAGTTAGAGCCTCCATTTTTTATTGCACCTCATTAATAGCCTTTTTGATTTAAACTTAGTTAGATTTTAGTTCTTTTCTTTCTCCAGAAAGGGATTCTCTAGTATCTTCTATGCTTTTTTCAAGCCCAGCTGGTATCTTTATACTCTAGTTCTGACATCTTACTAATATCCATATTGATTAGGTCCCTGGCAGTCGGTACTACCTCTTATTCTTTTTTATTTTATTTTTTTTGAGGTGAGTTTTTCCGTCTTGTCATTTTATCTTACAGAAAGTGGTCACTTTTCTGTTCATATAATTGCTGCTAATCTTTTCTTCAATCTCTTGTTGAGTTTGTAGGTGTTCATAATGGTTTGATAACTATCTAGCTGAATAAGTGGGACCAGATGAAATTTAGGTCTCCTACTCCTCCGCCATCTTGCTCCTCCTCTAACTCATCTATAACTTGTGCACATCATCTAATCTCTTTAGGTGACACTTTTCTCTTTGTCAGTGAGGCACAAGACTAAATGTTATTATGGTTTCTTCACCTTTAAGGGAATAATATTAAGAAAATTTCCCTCTTTTCTTACTCAAGTAACCCAGGGCTCTCAAAGAGAATAAACAAGGGAAACCCTGTTAATACTCTTATAGTTCATTTGATGATAGTGCAATGGTATATCTGTGTGCAGTATTTAATATAATGTAGTTTCATGCAGTAAAATGTTTAAGTCTTTTTACTCATATCATTTTGTTTCTTACATATCCAATTTCTAAGATTTGTAATTATTCCAAAATGTTGGCAGGCCCTAAAGAATAAAGTCACCTCCATCTTGACTTCTACTCCTTTATATTACCAGTAAAATTAGTTTCAGCTCTGAAGAGAATATGACTATTATCACCTGTTCTGGATGATTCTTGATTTTTAAAATGTGACACATTTGTAAAAATAAAACTCTTCTATTTGCTCCTTACATTATTCCATAGTTACCATAGTATACAGAGCAATAAAACTATGTCATGTAACATTAAACATAACTTCATATGATATCAAATATCTAGATGTGATATAGAACCAAATGTTGTATATATGCTGCCCAATAGAGTAGCCATTATCTGTGGTTATTGAGTGCTTGAAATATAGCTAGCATAACCCAGGAACTGAATTTTTCATTTCATTTTATTTTAATTAATATATATATATTAGCTATAGGTAGTTAGTAGCTATCATATTGGACCATGCATATCTAGATTTTTAAAAATATAAGTTAGTGGGGTGCCTGGCTGGTGCAGTCAGTTCTTGGTTTCAGCTCAGGTCATGATCTCAGGGTCCTGGGATCGAATTCCAAGTGGGGCTCTGCGTTCAGCACAAAAGTCTGCTGAAGTATCTCTCTCCATCTCTCAATGCTCCTTTCTCTCTCTCTCTCTCAAATACATAAATAAATCTTTAAAAAATAAATAAATAAAATTTAATAAATTATCTGGAGACGTCTAATTACTTGACATATGATCTAGAAATAAAGGTGAGCTTTTCTACTTCATTTGTAAGTATGGCATTGTATCTAAAGATTTTTTTAATTCAAAATTGCTCCTATGATAATAACATTTATTATCATGGAGCTTCTAATAATTGCAAAGCACTTTTGCAGTTACTTTATGTACACTGTGTGAAGTTTTCAAACAACCCTGCCAAATAGGTGTTATTATTGCTATTTTACATAAGAATAAACTGAGACTCACAGCGCTAGTCAGTGAAGGAGCTGTAATTCAAAGCCAGTTCTGAGAAACTTCAATCATTGCTTGTTTCATTCCCCATTAATAAAAAATAGATAAATTCTTGCAAAAAAATAAAAATATAGGGTCTCTCTCCAGAGCTTGAATGTTACACAATGGCAATAACTAATATGATGCACATGCATTTTAAATGGATGTGTATTTAGAAAACAAACAAACAGAAGATCAGAGAAGTGTTATGCGTTTTGTTCATACAGAAGGCAACTCCTTATTAAGTTTCAAAAGAATCGGTATTTCCTAGAACCAGCTATTGTAAGGTAAAATCCATTCAGTCAACCGCCAAGTTTCTCTATGTGTCTGAAAGAGCATACAACACTTTAGGAGATGGTGATGTCAAAACACCTGCTAAACTCAGAGCACATCCAGCTCTCTGGCTTCATTTAGTACCACATCCCTCCTGCCTTATCCTAGCATTAAGTGGGAGCTCTCTCAAGCAAGACAAGGGTGCTTCATTTTTTTATCTCTAAATATCCAGAACTTGGCATAGGACCCAACATCTGGGAGGCATGCAATGTTTCTGCATACATAAACAGATGAACGAATGAATGTACACAATGCCTGAGTTCTTTAGGTTCAAGGAATGTGCAATCACATAGACATCCACCCTGGCACCTGGGCTCTCACGTAGGTCTCTATCATGGCCCTGGGGGCATTAATGTTCATTTTCACATGGGCATCCACTGAGTCCTTTCAGGCAAGGACTATCTGCCTTATCACTGGGTCTCTTTATTCCATTTCTTGATATGATAGGTGATCAATTACTCTTTATACAATGACTGAATGAATGAATCAGTATATTCTATAGATTAATAACAGGGAAATTAGTTTTGTAATTTTTATTCATAATACACTTTGTTTTAGGATATATTTGATATTCAATTCATAACAACCCTAAAAAAAGGAGGGACATCTGATTTAAACATTCTCATCATAAAATTCTGAAAGCTAAGGATCAGAGAGTGTAAGTGATATACCTATAAATGGCCCAGGAGTTACAGAGCTGCCCTTGCAACTTGATTCTCCTAATTTATATTCTATCTACACCACATTAGGGAATAATGCTTTAGAGCTCACAGCTCATATACATAACTTCATTTGATTTTAAATGAGTCCGATGAGCTAGGAGGAACAGGTATTATTCCCATTTTACATATGAAGGAATTGAACATCTGGGAAGTTGACAGTAGCACCCATGTTTGCAGAACGAGCAGGAGCACAGCAAGTATTTGAGAAACACATCAAGTACCAGTTTTCTAAGTCCTAATCCAGTTTTCTTTCCATTTCAGCATGCTTATTCCAGAAAAGAAAAATATTAAATAGTACAAATAAAGAATTTCTAGTGCTGTAAGGAACAGCTTGCTGAGGAGAGAGGCCTTCAGCTCTGGTATTAAAGGAAGGGGTGATGCAACCAGGTGGATGGGCGGGGCTGGGAGTAGGGCTTGCTGATGACGCGGCTGAAATGGACTAGACAGAGGGGAGCATAATTCTGCATAATGAGGAATTAAGTAACAGCATACCGGTTGCATGGAAACAGCACCTCTTGAATGCCATCTTCCTCTTCAGATTTAACAACAATACTCTCAAGAAACCATCCATTACCTGTTTAAATGGACAAAGGAGATCACGTTCTTTTGCATAAAATATACTACTGTTGTGATTTTATTCATAGACTGTCCAAATGTTCAAAATTTGGGTCCAAAATATTCACTTCCAAATTATACCAGGAAAGAAATGAAAGTGTAAGTGAGGGATCTAATTATTCAGAGTAGTAGAAGCAGAGAAAAAGAGAAGATTCCCTATCAGGTACAAACTCTCTAAATTCCTTTAAAAGTATTTAAGGGCCAAGAACAAAAAGAAATAAATTCCCATAAATATGTTTCAGTGCATTATTTATAGAAGGTTGATAGATTTAAATCATGATGTAAAGTCACAATAATCATCACTTTTAATGGTGAAAATCTAGAAGTTATCACTGATTACTACATTTTTCAATGCAACTAAATAAAGAGGAAAGAGAAACGGAAGGAAGGAGAATAAAAAGTACTAAATGTTGAGAAAGAAGAAACAGAACTGTCATCATTCATGTGTAATGTGACTTTCTAAATTAAGAACCCCAAGATGTTGCAGAAGATAGTGAGAGATGAGAAAAAATGATTACATAATAAATATATAAAGATCTATTGCATTTCTATTGACCCAGAAAGGAAGCGTTAAGAAGCATAGTTCAACGAAAGCAATCATGTTGAATTGCTATAAAAATTTAAGAATGTAAGGGTAAATCTAAAAACAGATACAGCATAATTTATAGAAAAATTATTGGGGCACCTGGGTGGCTCAGTAGGGTTAAGCATCCAACTCTTGATTTTGCCTCAGGTCATGATCTCATGGATCTCATGGGTAGTGGGATCAAGTCCCCCCCACCCCCTAGGCTTGGGCTCTGTGCTCAGCAGTGGGTGTGCTTGGGATTCTCTCTCTCCCTCTCCCTAACACACACTCTGGTGCTCTCTCTCTCTAAAATAAATAAATCTTTTTTAAAAAGAAAAATTATCTAAATTAAGCATAACAGCAAAGAAGACATAAATAAATAAAGAACTATTTCATATTCCTGAGAGTGAAGAAATTATAGTGATGTCAGTTTCTCTCAAACTAATCTAAAGCTTGAATATAATTAAATCAAATTCACCATAAGTTTTACCAAGAAAATTGACAAGCAAATCATAAAATGTATATGGATATGTGAAGCCCAAGAATATCTCAGGCACTCCTGAATTAGATAGAGTAAGGTAGGCGAATCATCCTTCCAATTACCAACATTTGTTATAAATCTATACTAATTAAGACAATACAGAATTGGTGCTGTCATAGATAAATTGACTGATGCAACCAGAGAAAGGACTCAGAAATGACCTGCACATCCACACAAACTCATTACGAGCAGTCTGTGTTTTGCTCTCGGTGCAGAAGTGTATGAAGGACTGCTCACTGGGAACGTCATCTTCATCAATGAAGAAAATGATGACTGTTCATTTGTTAAATATTTTTGCCAAAATATCAAAAACTCCCTTACTGTCAGTTAAAAATGTATAAGAAAATTAAAAAATACCAATGCTAATATTTAGTACTCTGTAATTGAAAAACATTAGAAACAGTGAGAATTAAAAGGTATGTTTCTGGGGTGCCTGGGTGGTTCAATCATTAAGCATCTGCCTTCACCTCCAGTCACAATCCCAGAATCCTGGGATCGAGCCCCACATTGGGTTCCCTGCTCAGTGGGAAGCCTGCTTCTCCCTCTCCCACTCCCCCTGCTTGTGTTCCCTCTCTCGCTGTGTCTCTCTCTGTCAAATAAAATCTTAAAAAAAATAAAAATAAAAGGTATATTTCTTTGTTAAAAAACTTATCAAGGGTAGTCTAAATGGTGCTTGCCTTCTTTATCTCATCACATAACTTATAATAAAGAGCAAGCATATTTTTAAGTCTGAATAGCCAAAGGAATGTTGAAAAAGAAAACCAAAGCTGGTGGCATCCCAATTCTGGACTTCAAGCTCTATTACAAAGCTGTCATCATCAAAACAGTATGGTACTGGCACAAAAACAGACACATAGATCAATGGAACAGAATAGAGAGCCCAGAAATGGACCCTCAACTCTATAGTCAACTAATCTTTGACAAAGCAGGAAAGAATGTCCAATGGAAAAAAGACAGTCTCTTCAACAAATGGTGTTGGGAAAATTGGAAAGCCACATGCAGAAGAATGAAATTGGACCATTTCCTTACACCACACACAAAACTGAAAGACCGAAATGTGAGTCAGGAATCCATCAAAATCCTAGAGGAGAACACAGGCAGCAACCTCTTTGACCTCAGCCACAGCAGCTTCTTCCTAGAAACATTGCCAAAGGCAAGGGAAGCAAGGGCAAAAATGAATTATTGGGACTTCATCAAGATAAAAAGCTTTTGCACAGCAAAGGAAACAGTCAACAAAACCAAAAGACAAACGACAGAATGGGAGAAGATATTTGCAAATGACATATCAGATAAAGGGCTAGTATCCAAAATCTATAAAGAACTTACCAAACTCAACACCCACAGAACAAATAATCCAATCAAGAAATGGGCAGAGGACAGGAACAGACATTTTTCCAAAGAAGACCTCCAAATGGCCAACAGACACATGAAAAAGTGCTCAATCTCGCTTGGCATCAGGGAAATACAAAACAAAACCTCAATGAGATACCACCTCACACCAGTCAGAATGGCTAAAATTAACAAGTCAGGAAATGACAGATGTTGGCGGGGATGTGGAGAAAGGGGAACCCTCCTACACTGTTGGTGGGAATGCAAGCTGGTGCAACCACTCTGGAAAACAGTATGGAGGTTCCTCAAAAAGTTGAAAATACCCTATGACCCAGCAATTGCACTACTGTGTATTTACCCCAAAGATACAAATGTAGTGATCCTAAGGGGCACCTGCACCCCAATGTTTATAGCAACAATGTGCACAATAGCCAAACTATGGAAAGAGCCTAGATGTCTATCAACAGATGAATGGATAAAGAAGATATATATATATACCACATCTTCTTTATGGCAACATTCCCATACACACACACACACACACACACACACACAATGGAATATTATGCAGCCATCAAAAAACACGAAATCTTGCCATTTGCAATGACGTAGATGGAACTAGAGGGTATTATGCTAAGTGAAATAAGTCAATCAGAGAAAGACAAGTATCATATGATCTCACTGATATGAGGAATTCTTAATCTCAGGAAACGAACTGAGGGTTGCTGGAGTGGTGGGGGTGGGAGGGATGGGGTGGCTGGATGATAGACATTGGGGAGGGTATGTTCTATGTTGAGCACTGTGAATTTTGTAAGACTGATGAATCACAGACCTGTACCTCTGAAACAATACAATATATGTTAAAAAAAAAAAAGAAGATAGTAAGAAGGGAACAATGGAGGGGGAGACATCAGAGGGGGAGACGAACCATGAGAGACTATGGACTCTGAGAAATAAATGAGGGTTTTAGAGGGGAAGGGGGTGGGGGGATGGTTTGGCCTGGTGATGGGTATTAAGGAGGGCATGTATTGAACGGAGCACTGGGTGTTATATGCAAACAATGAATCATGGAACACTACATCAAAAACTAATGATGTAATGTACGGTGACTAACATAACATAATAAAGTAAAATTTAACAAAAAAAAAGAAGTAAAAAAACAGCTGAGAAAAACAATTGAATCAATTTTGTACAATGCTTCTGGTATGAATTAAAGATATATGTATATAAAAGCTCTGAAATAAAAAATTGTGCAATAAAAAAAAGGAGGGCACATGATGTAATGAGCACTGGGTATTATATAAGACTGATGAATCATTGACCTCTACCTCTGATACTAATAATACACTATATGTTAATTAATTGAATTTAAATTTAAAAAAATTAAATGAACAATGGAAAAAAAAGAGCGTCTTTTCTATGCCCTTGCATATTGTCTAACTCCTTTCTAAGTTTCCATCAGCTTCCTCCATTTTACCCTCTATGCTTCCAATATCATAAAACATCTCTTAGAGTTGCTTTAATGGGAAGTTTTTAGCAGCATCACTTCCTCTGGGACATGTTCATCATTTTTGTCACCCTCATTCATGGTCGTAAGTTCCCGTCTCTAGGTTCCTTGGGCTGTTTATCTAAAGTCTCTCCAACAGTGACAGTGGCAACATTCCCACAGTCAGATATTTCTTCTATAACTATCTCCATTTCTGTTTGATTTCAACTTCCATCCCAGCATTCTCACTTTTATTTCTTTGATGTGCTTGTATCTTTGAATTATACATTTTTGTAAAATGTCATATGGGTTTATTATTGAGAGACAAGGAGTCAATATAGCTACAGGCTTCTCTGGCTGTGCATGAAATGTGTAACAGACTGTGAAAGACATAAAGTGGCTCAGGATCAGGATCAGATCCTGACATAAAGTGATTGGATCAGATCAAGATGCGCATCTGTTACGTACACAGTGATTTGTGGACTGAGGATTTGGCAGTGAAGTTTGTACTTTATGCAGTTACAGTTAGCATGCCATGATAACTGAAATTTGAACCATGTTGTTGAGGAACCTGTGTTATTTAAATTATTGTCACTAAAATTTGTGCATACAGAAACCATGCAAAGTAAGAACTGCCCTATATCTGACAAAAGTGACTTTGTAGAGCACAACAGGAAAAGACGTGGTGATGATAAACCATGACGTTACAACTGGTTATCCATGTGGGAAAAAGTAAAATGGATTACATCTTTATGTCATACACAGAAATCAACTGCAGGTGGGTCAAATATCTAAATCTTCAGGACAACACTTTATATATTTTCTTCCTTCCTTCCTTTCTCTCTTTCTCTCTTTCTTTCGTTCATTCTTTCCAATACCTCAGGGGTAGAGAAGGCTTTCTAAAGATAGGAAATCTGATAATTAGAAAACATACCATATTGTTAAATTGAGACATTAAAATTAGGAATTTCAATTTATCAAAACATACCCCACATTGCACAAGATATTGTGGTAGTAACTGCTAGTTGATGTCCCCTTCTTCAATCACTGCAACGTTAGACCTACATTTCCCGGATGGCTTTGCAGCTGGAGATAACTGTATGACTAATTTCTCAGTAATGGGATGTGACCAGAAGTAGTGTGAGCAGTTTCTGCCTCACTTGCTTAAAAGACACTGTTGCCAGAGATTTTCTCTTTTCTATGTGATGTGACCAGCTCTGCCCACTCAGAGGAGGAAGAGGTCTAGGTGATGGTATAACAACAAGATGCAAGGACCCTGGTCCCCGATGACTGGCTAGAGCATACCCCTCATAACTGCTCACTTTGGAACTGTTACCTGTGTGGGAAACCAGCTTCTCTCTTTTTAAAACCCTTTCTGAGCATTTTTCATTAGCCATCCGTTGCCTTTGCCATAAATATTATAGATAAGAACATGTATTTCCACAGAAAAGGAAATTCAATAGACAAAAAAAAAAACTCACACTTCTTAGGAATCAGGGAAATGCAAGTCAAAAAGTGGGCAGAAGATATGAAAAGACACTTCTCTGAAGAAGACATACAAATGGCTAACAGACACATGAAAAAATGTTCATCATCATTAGCCATCAGGGAAATCCAAATCAAAACCACACTGAGATACCACCTTACACCACTTAGAATGGCCAAAATGGACAGGGAAAGAAACAACAAATGTTGGAGAGGTTGTGGAGAAAGGGGAACCCTCTTACACTGTTGGTGGGAATGCAAGTTGGTACAGCCACTTTGGAAAACAGTGTGGAGGTGCCTCAAAAATTTAAAAATAGAGCTCCCCTATGACCCAGCAATTGCACTCCTGGGTATTTACCCCAAAGACACAGATGTAGTGAAAAGAAGGGCCATATGCACCCCAATGTTCATAGCAGCAATGTCCGCAATAGCCAAACTGTGGAAAGAGCCGAGATGCCCTTCAACAGATGAATGGATAAAGAAGATGTGGTCCATATATACAATGGAATATTACTCAGCCATCAGAAAGGATGAGTACCCAACTTTTACATCAACATGGATGGGACTGGAGGAGATTATGTTAAGTGAGACAAGTCAAGCAGGGAAAGTCAATTATCATATGGTTTCACTTATTTGTGGAACATAAGGAATAACCTGGAGGACATTAGGAGAAGGAAGGGAAAATGCGGGGGGGGAATTGGAGGGAGAGATGAACCATGAGAGACTATGGACCTGAGAAACAAACAGGGTTTTAGAGGGGAGGGGTGTGTGGGGGTGGGTTAGCCCAGTGATGGGTATTAAGGAGGGCATGTACTGCATGGAGCGCTGGGTGTTATATGAAAACAATGGATCGTGGACCACCACATCAAAAACCAATGATGTATAGTATGTTGACTAACATAACACAATAAAATTAAAAAAATAATAATAAAAATTTAAAAAAAGGAATCAGGGAAATGCAGATTAAGGCCACAGTGAGATATCATATTATACCCCAAAAGTAAGTGTACCAGGTGTTTGTGAGACTGTGACACAATAGAAATTTTTATACACCATAAGAGTAAAACTTAGTAAAATCACTTTTGAAAAAGCAGTTTACATGAGAGACTATGGACTCAGAGAAACAAACTGAGGGTTTTCGAGGGGAGGTGGGTGGGGAGATGGGTTAGCCCGGTGATGGGTATTAAGGAGGGCACGTATTGCATGGAGCACTGGGTGTTATGCACAAACAATGAATCATGGAACACTACATCAAAAACTAATGATGAAATGTATGCTGATTAACATAATAAAAAATTTTTTAAAAAAGCAGTTTATTTTATAAAGCTGAATAGAACCCATAGTTTTTGGCCCAGTAATTAACTTCTATGGAGTTAGCCTGGAGCAGGGTTTCTCAGCCTCAGCACCATTGAGATGTTGGGCCTGACAATTCTTGGTTGAGGGGCTCTCCTGTGCATTGTAGGATGATTAGCAGCATCCCAGGCCTCTACCCACTAGATACTGGTAGCACCCTCTTCCCAGTGTGCCAACCAAAACAAATCTCCAGACATTGCCAAGTGTCCCTGGGGGAGGCACAATCACCCCATCTGAGAACCCCACCCTGGAGGAACTCTGGCTTCCATGCACCAGGGGACATGCACAAGAATGTTCATTTCAATCTGTGACAGCTAGACTGGAAATGACACGATCACCCATTAACAAGAGATGAATAAATTCATTATGTGTATTCATGCAATAGAATATTACGGTCATGAAAACTTTATCTAGAGCACCACACAAGAAAGTGGATGAATCTTGGAAACACAATCTTGAGTGGAAAAAAAAATCAGGTCTTGTAAGATTCCATACAGCACGTCACGATTTTAACAAAGCACAAAAACTATCAGAAGTATTTTCAAGGATGCCTACATAATTAATAGAGCCTTCTTTTTTTTTTTTTAAGCAATGATAAGAATACCAAGAAACAATAAAGAAAAAACTCAGGATGTCTACATTGGGGGAGGAGATGGGTGCAGTGAACACAGGTAGGAGCACTGGTATCAATAATGTTCTAGGATTAACTTGTATGGTGGGTTATCAAATTTATATCATCCACATTTCGGAAAGAAAAGAAAGGAAAACATAGTCTAGATACCCTAACTATCATGGTATTTTTTTTTCTTTTAATGAAAAGAATGTAGCATATAGGAAGGAGAGTTTAAATAATTTAAAAAGAATTTAAAGTAATTACAGGCATACCTCATTTTATCGTGCTTTGCTTTATTGCACTTCGTGGATACTGCAGTTTTTACAAATTGAAGATTTGTAGCAACTCTGCATGGATCAGGTCTATCTGCACCATTTTCCCAACAGCATTTGCTCACTTCATGTCTCTGTGTCACCTTTTGGTAATTCTTGCAATATTTCAAATGTTTTCATTATTATAATATTTGTTATGGTGACCTGTGATCAGCAACTATTACTCAGTGCAAGTTCAAATGATGGTTAGCATTTTTTAGCAATAAGGTATTTTTTAATTAAGGTATGTACATTGTTTTCTTAGACATAATGCTATTGCACACTTAATAGACTACAGTATAGTATAAACAGAACTTTCATATTCACTGAGAAACCAAAGAATTCATTTGACTCACTGTATTGCAATATTTGCTTTATTGCAGTGGTCTGGAATGGAACCTGCAATATCTTAGAGGTATGCCTGTCCTTTCAATTTCCCAAAATTGAATTTCAAGTAGTTTCATCCCATCAGTCAGAGAAAACCATCAAGATTTCCAAGTATCACACCAAAACCTAGCCCTCACTCCGAGCCTACCATGTTTTCATCTTTCCTCAGAGAACTTCATGTTCTTCTGAACTATGCTAAGTATCCTTGCCATATGTCCAATAGCACTCCAAGGGTCACTTTCAGAGCTATGAATCATATTTTATTACACTTACTTATTTCATACGAGTCTGCCCCCACTAGGCCCCCCCTGCAAGGGCTGGGACCACCTGCGTCTTCTTCACATTTGAATGCCCAGCCTCTGGCAAAATGCCTGGCACATAGCAGCCCCTCAGCAAAGAACTCTGACATCAGAAAGCAGTGTTTGTTAATGACTGCCTTGAGGACCACATGAATCAGAATCCCTTAAACTGCTTATATATACATACTTTATATATATGTATATATAATATATTTTTAAAATATATAATATATAATTAAAAAGTTTTATTTTATATTATTTATTTATGTCATATATTTATATTATAAAATATGTATATTTTAAAGCATATTTCTGATAACTCAATACCTCCTGGATCAGAATCTCTGGGGTGGGCCCAGGAATCTATTTTGTATGTTTTAAGACACTCCGATAATTCCTGAATACTCTGAAGTTTTACAAACTTTGCTAAAAAGGTAGGGCTTTCCTGAAGCTTTCTATTATTCTATTTAAGAGTAAGTATCTACAGATACAACTACATTCAAGTTAAAAGAATAATGTGGTAAGTAGCTTCTCTTTCTACAAATGAGAAGGGGAAAAAAGCCTTGAGGCTTTAGCTGAAGTCATTCTCATACCTGCACAGGTTTTTTTCAGCAATGCTTCATTGGAAAAAATTGCTATTTAGAAGTTCGTTGTGTCCTCAGCCCAAAGCATTTTCTATGTGAGTCACTTAGCTCCTTCAACATATTTAAAATCACAATGCTTCTTTCCTTTTCCCTTCTGTCATTTTTATTCTTTGCACCAACCAGCCTTGGTAATAACGTAGCAACCTTCACATGTGTGGCTTGCCCCTTCATATAATTCCCTGACTCTTCTTCCTTTCACCAGAAACGATCCCCTGTGATTGCTGTGCTGTGACTCTTGTTTCTACAGTCCCTCGACATTGGCCCTTTCAGTATTCGGGGCTTCCTTCACTCATCTCCAAGAGGAGTCTCAAAATAATTTTCTAAACGACAGCCTGAGGAAGCCAGGGATTTCTGCTAACTGCTCTGTTCTGACCCACGCCCCAGTCTCCAGTCCTCGCCTCCCACTAGCTGTTCTGCAAGTCCCCACACTGTTTGCGGCGGAGACGTGGCATAAAGGCAGGACAATGCCAGTTTCCATCCATCATGAAAATAATGCAAAGGTCATACCCCTCTGTAGCGACACTGTGTAGAGAAGGCAGCATACTGTGTCTTTCTATTCAATTTCTTATTTCTGTCTCTTTCTAATAATTTTCCCTCTATGATCCTCAACTCATTTTACCACGTGTCCATTCTTTCCATACACTGCTACCTTCCCTTTTCTTTTTCCTTTCTTTTTGGTTCACATCCAGAATAAACGCACTTCTTTCTTGCAAAGGCATTTTAAGCTCTCCTCATTCCTTTTCAAGGATTTTACTCAAAATTGTTTCACTGATTTAAATCCATCCATTCAATAAATGGTCATTGATTAAAGTTCCATATTATTAAGCACTATACTAGGAAAGAGAATAGAGATGAATAAAATATAATTCCAGACTTCAAAAAATCAAAATCAAGCAGAAGGTAAAAAAAAAAAAGGAGTATAGAAATAAATGCAATAAATGGTTTCAGTACTGTGATACAAGTTGTGATATGTAGCTGCATTCTAGCAGTAAAAAACACAGGTTCTAGAGACAAACACCTAAGTTTGAATTGAATGGCTCTACAGGAGGGAGGGAAGAAGGTATTAATGAAGTAGAATTGACAGGGCTTGGTTAATAGGTGTGGAGGCGGTAGGAGGCAGAGAGGAAAATGAGGAATCAAACATGATTTTCAAGTTGCTGGTTTGCTGAAGAGTCTGCAGTGGGGGACCCAGGAGAAACACATCTGCAGGAAACATGATATATGCAATTTTGAACACTGCCTAGTAGGTCTGGAAATTTTGGGTGCAGGCACACACACAATAAAGTTTTTGTGCTCTTGGGAAATTTCCTTCATAGTAACATAGCGGTGAGCTTTTTAAGTCATACAATAAACCTAATTTGACATAACTTCATCTAATTACATAATTTCTTAAAAGAAAATTATTTTCAGTAGCTCAGTCAGTTAAGCATCCAACTCTTAATTTCAGCTCAGTCATGATCTCAGGGTTTTTTCAGGTTGAGATGGAGCCCCGTGTCAGGCTCTGCACTCAACAGGGAGTCTGCTTGAGATTTTCTCCCCCTCCCCCTCCTCCCGCTGTCTCTGCCTAAAATAAATAAATAAATAAAATGTTAAATTAAGAAAAAGAAAATTATTTTCTATCTCAACTTTACAAGACCTGTATATTTATCTTTTTATTTCACCTGCCTTTTATGCTACTCTTAATAAATTCAAAACAGACTTCTTACCAAGAAAGCACATCTTACCTGGACCTGTCCCATCGTGACTAATCAGAACTTTCTTCAGTTTTCCAAGAGACACTGCCTCGATGGAAAAAATATCAACCTGTATGATAACAAAAATAAACTGAATACCTAATACCATTAGGATATTTCCTTTTTCTAGGAAAAAAATAGCATTATGAGTACTATATCAGTTCATCACTATATTGCTATGTATTGCTATATTATTATTATTACTACTATACTATAAAAAATTCCCCTACTATTTTATATGCAGTCCTACACTATGCCTTGTGAGACAAATATAAGCAAGTAACAGAATTTTTGCCCTCCTTAATCATACGGTCTAAATAAATCTGAAAAAGATTTTCAAAATGTAATCATAACATTTAAGTCTACCATTAGTAGTGATAATAATAGTTGATATCGCCCTCACTATACACAAACTCTTCTAAGTGTTTTTCATATATTTAATCCTCAGAACAACGCAAGAAGTATACTACTCATTGTCGTATTTTACAGTTGAAGAGATGGAGACATACAGAGTTCAATTACTCACTTCCAAGGTCAACATCTAGTGAGGGACCAAGCCAGGACTCAGCCCCCAGCAGTCTGCCTCTAGAATGTACGCTCTCCACCACTGGTGTCTGCCTCTCAGTAGATTTTGTTTCTAAGTCAACTATGCATTGCAATGGCTACATGTGCATGCATATACAAATGAAGTTTTAAAATAAACTATTAACTAGATATGTAGTCTACAAATGAAAATACACAACACATTCAATGCACACATCCATGCAAATGATACATTAACAGCACCCTAAGACCCCTCCATGGCCCACTGCAGTCATAATCTCCCCCAGTTGTAGCCATTATCCTTTTAATTAGTTTTGCCAGGTCTAGGACCATAAACAGAATCATACAGTATGTTCTTTCTGCTTTTTACTCAACTTTTGTGGAATTTACCCATGTTGCTTTATTTAACAACGCTTTGTTCATTTTCATTACTGAATATTATTCCACATTATTTATCCATTCTGCTACTTATGAACAATAATTGTTTCTGGGTTTGGGGTATTACAAATAACACTGCTCAGAACATTCTTGACATGGCTTTTTGTGTATATTTGTGTACGTTTCTGATGGGGAACTACTGGGTTATAGAGCATTAGTAGATAGTCTACTTTTCCAAAATGCTTATAGCACTGCACACTGTGCATGCTCAGTGTGTGAGAGATCAAGGTGCTCCACAGGTACTCAATACTTGGTATTGTCATTCTTTTCAAGTTTAAGCCATCCGATTATGCACAGTGACCCTTGATTATGGTTTTCATTGTATTTTCCTGATTACTAACAAAGTTGTATACACTTCTCATGTTGATTGGCTATTTAGATATCTTCTTTTTAGGAAGGACCATATTCAAGTGTCATGCCATGTTTTCAATGGGGTTACTGTTTTCTTGTTGATCTGTTGGTGTATATAGTTTAGAAACATTCCTTTGCCAGGATATATTTTACAATATTTTTCCTACTTTGTGATTTGCCTTTTTTACTCTCTTCATGGTGCCCTAAGGAAGAGAAGTCTTTATTAAAATGGTGTAAATTTATCTTTTCTCCTTTATGCTTAGTGCTTTCTTTGTTTTGTCTTTAAAATCTTAGTCTATATGCATGCTCATAGCAGCATTATTCACAATGCTGCTGTAGCCAAAATGTGGAAGCAATCCAATTGTGTTCATACTAATGAATGGATAAACGAAATCTTGTCTATACACATAATGGAATATTATTCACCCTTTAAAAAAAAAGGAAATTCTGACACATGCTACAACACATATGAACCTTGAAGACATTGTGCTGAGTAAAATAAGTCAGTCTCGAAAAGACAAATATCTTTGATTCCACTTAGATGAGTTTCATAAACGAATCAAAGTCACAGAGACAGAAAGTAGAATGGTTGTTGCCAGGGGCTGGGTTGGGGGAAAGAGAGGAGAATAAGATTTATTTTTTAATGGGTACAGTTTCGGTTCTGCAAGATAAAACGTTCTGGAGCTGGATGGTGGTGATCTTTGCACAACAATGCAAATGAATGTGCTCAATGCCACTGAATTGTACACTTAAAAATTGTTAAAGTGGTAACGTTCATATTATGCGTATTTTACCACCATTAAAAGATTCTTAAAATCCTAACCTACCCCCAAGATCACAAAGGTTTTTCTTTTGTAGTCTCTTCTAAATACTTGATTGTTTTACCTTTCCAATTTAGACCTAAACTTGTATGAAACTGATTTGGGGGTTCAGTGTAAAATTGGGCTCATAATTTCTTGGATATCATAATTGATATCCCATTTGCTGCCTTTCCCTGATGCTGCACATCAAGACATGGGGATCTTTTTCTGGCTCTATTCGGCTTCTTTGTTCTATTTGTCTTGCCTTGTACCAATTAATGCTGTCTTAATTACTTTAACTTTACAATAAATCTCAATATCTGGTAGTGTGAGCCCTCCAGCTTTGTTTTTCTCTTAATAACCTTCCTGGTTATTTGGGGTGTATTTGACTTGTTGCCCTTCCACATAAATTTTAGAATTAGATTGCCAATTTCCATAAAAAAAATTTATGGGATTTTAATTGCTATTGCATTGAAACTGCAGATAAGGAGAAAAGTGAGCACTTTATAATATTCACTCTTCCAATCCAGGAACATAGTGTATCTCTATTAATTTGTGACTTTTTAAAAATTTCCCAATAATATTTTGTCATTTTCCATGTAGAGGTCTTGCCTTGGCCATCTGGGTGCCTGCTGCCCATTGGGCCTGGGGATGGAGGGAGCCTCGGGACAGAGCTGCGTGTGCACTGCCCAGGACTGTGTTCCTTCCTGCTCAACTGCTTTAGCCACCACTGTTATTGGTGCCCCGTCTGTCAGCTGAGGTCCTGAAGGTCCTTGCTGTCAACAGAGGTGACCTCTAGAATGCATACTTACCTTGGCTCCTCCTCTTTCCTTATTTCCTCTGCATTCATGCCTTCACGGTGCTTCCTAGGATCACCCCCCTCCCCATTAACCACCCAGAGGACCTGCCCCAGGCTCTGCTTTGGAAGAACTCATATGAAGGTCCCACTTTGCAAGTGGAAGTTTTTACTGCTGGGTCCAGACTGAATCCTAGCCCTCTGAGAGCTTCTAAATCTCCGCACCGTGTCTGGGGCTCTCCATGGCCACTCTCTGATTGGCTTCTTGCTTCTAAGCGTCTGTTTATAAATGGTGGAAAACGATGCTGAATATCAGCTTCTCCTCTGCACTTCCTTTCTTGCCCAGATCTTGGACCCTCATACCCTAATTGCCTTGGCAGCTGTCCAATGCCTTTAAAATCAATTTTAATAGGTATTTATCAAATGTTTCTAGCTGTCAGCAAGATAGTCACTTTGTCATGAACCAGACTGCCCTAGCTGGAAATATAATCTTGGTTGTTTTGTTTTTGGTTTTTGTTTGTTTTTAATAGCAGGAAAAAAAACTAGGAGTTACTTATGGTTTCACTGTCCCTGGTTAAGCCCACCTCCACTCAGCCCCAGACAGTACAATGCACACCAAGAAGTGCCCATACCTCTCTGTACTTCTTAATTGGTGTCAAATGAGCAGCTCTAGAATTTTCTGTGTGTCTTTTTAAATAAATTAGAGGAAGGATGGTAGGTAAGAATCAATAAAAATCTTTCTATTACCTGTCCACGCCGAAATTTGACTTTGTTATTTTGGGATTGATGAAGCCTTCGGTTCCCTGAATCTCCTCTGGTGCCAATGAGGTTGATAAGCACATTAGACTCTGTCTCTGCACCTGGCTTCCTGCCCGTGTACATGTAGATCTCATAAACCACCACTGAAATGTCAGAAATCCGATATTATCTTTCTCATTTTTATTTTCTCTCTAAATGTATTAGATACCCTGAAAAACAATCAGAATGTTGCCTAATCTAGCTGACATGAGTTTCTCCATGGTGGTTGGTCCCAGCTCTTTTCCTCACACAGACCCCATTCAAACAGACTCTCGACTGCCCCATGTTTACCTCATTCGTAAGACTCAGCTATTTCCCAAACTACAGTTTCAAAGTAATTATTGCTAGTAATTATGCACTTTCATTAACCACTATGCTTTCACCGTTATTATGAAAAGTTGTATTTAAAAAAAAAAAAAAACCTCTCCTCTCTCTTAATTAGATGAAAATGGCAACTTTCCCCCCGAAGTTTGGCTGTTCTAATCACAGCTGGTCACTCATGCTGCTATTCACAAAGATCACTACTCCAATAATGGATATATTTTTTTAAGATTTTATTTATTTATTTGAGAGAGAGAATGAGACAGAGCGAGCATGAGAGGGGGGAGGGTCAGAGGGAGAAGCAGACTCCCCGCCAAGCAGGGAGCCCGATGCGGGACTCGATCCCGGGACTCCAGGACCATGACCTGAGCCGAAGGCAGTCACTTAACCAACTGAGCCACCCAGGTGCCCCCCAATAATGGATATTTTTAATGGCACTCTTGAGAGAGAAAAAAATACAAAGATCTTAGAGAGATACAAATTTGAGAGATACAAATTTAAATTTTTAAAAAAGATAGCAGGGAGGTACCAACGAATTATAATTCACCATATTTGACCTTAGAATTAACGCAATTTCTGAGACACTGGTAGAAGTCGCTAATTAGAAAAAAGATTGTTCTTGCTGATACAACTAATATGAATAATATCTTGGACACAATGAGTACTTTTAATTCCAGATTCTAGAACGCTTTATAACTCTGTGCAATTGAACAGTTGCATTTATAGAAATTCACATTAACATTTTCCAAAGAACTCAGACATGAAAATCCAACAAGTAAGAAAACAAGGTAAGTGAGAAACATTGCCTGTTTCCATCATGCCTGACCTTTAAAAAGACAAATGTGGTATACTGGGAAATGGTGTAAGCAGAGAAGATAAATCAGTTTCTTTGAGCAGTCTTACATATTCTAAAATACCCCAGAGTGAAACCCAGCTGAGCTTAAGCAGAAAATTAGAACACTTCTCATGAATTTAGGACAACCAAAGAAATCTTTTAAACTCCCTATAAAGAAGATCTGGTCTTACAACCTGGGTAACTGCCTGAACTGAATTAAGCCAAAATTTATGCTAGAATTCTTCATGAAAACAAGTATGCAGACAGGCATGATCAGAAGCCTTAATAGGGAAGCCTTGCTTCTGTTTACTGAGAATTTTTTTGTTGTTTCAGAGGAAGAGTGAACTTCTTTACAAATTTTTTAAAAATAACATTTAAAATATTAAAACACTTCCAAAATTAAAAAAAATTGTTAAAGGTCTAAAAAAGGACATATCAAAAATTATTTAGGACAAAGATCATATACTTAGGGCACAAAGAACAACACTCAGTGCTCCCTCAAGCAGTAAAGACTGTACACATTGTACAACCTATGTACCCATTGTCCCATGATCAAATCATGCAGCTTGCTTGCTACCTACACACAACTTAAATATTCATAACATTGTATTATTCCCAGAAGCTACTATAAGTTAAGTTTAGTGCACAAGCACCAAAAAAAAAAAAAACACTTGCCACCTAAAATTCAAAGAGAATTAAATGTACCCCATATTTAGAACAAGGTGGATACCATAGTTGAGCACTAACTTTTATTCTTTGAGATTCTCTCTATCTCAAAAAGAGTTACATAGTTTGAATTGGAAATTGAAAGAAAACATATAATCCTACTCAGAGAAACAGACATTTGCTGCAATCTTTAACATTGACTCAAATTTAATTGTACAGTATTACATAATCCACTAAGCATTTGCTGTAGTTTTGCAACAAAAACACAATAGATGCTAAGTCCAAACCTTTTCATGATCCTTAAGGCAATACAAAATTCTTCCTTTAAAGTAAAGAAAGGGAGAATTTAAGGAATACCTAGTTAACATGTTGATTAGATGCACCCTAAAATATTATGTGTTTTAAACAAGTCTTAGCAAGTGAAGATCTCGGAGAATTCTTTGTTCAGTCTCTCTCCTTGGGTGTGAAAGTCAGGTCTCAATGTTGTTGATTCAAAGGCAGGGCCATACTGTTCTAGCTAAAGGACCTGCATTGTTGTAAAAAAATGTAGAAGGCTAACAAATTATCTCTATTCCAAGAGAGGGACCCGCCACACAGGGAGGGGAAATCCTGAGAGAGGGCAACAGTAAGTAAAAAATGTGAGTTAGAAGAAAATTTATAATTACTTCAAAATACTTGAAAAATTCAAGGCTGGGTTTCTAGACATGGATGTTATACAGAATGGAAGAGATCATTTTACTTGAACATATTCAAAGACAAGTATTACTAATCAATGATTCAGCTGCAAATAACTTTTTTAAAGCACCAGATTTTAAGAAGTTAATATACATCTCTCACCATGATTTAGCTAAAAGTATTGAAAGAGTTAACTTGTTGCTTTAGGTTATCTGTAAATATTGGGCATTTTTTGCCCCCAATTTTCTAATGTTCTTTTTACCATAGTTGATGCTAAATTTTTCTTTCGTACAATGAGTCAGGAGCCTCAGCTGCTGTGAGCCTTACTCACTCAGACAAAATGGGCCATAAGCACCCAATAATAACATTGCTTGTCCTCCTGTTTGCCATAACTATCATCCAATTCAGTTCATAGCTAAACTATATATTTTCACCATGGGGGGGGGAGGGCATTTGTTTAACTTGTGTTCTCAATGTCATCACCTTCAACTCTCTCACCCTTATATTTACCTATACTTATAGTCATTTCAAAACTTTTCCCATCTTTCAAGGAATGCATAGCACATGGATTACTGCCAAAGCTTAGCATTCTTTGGGCTGACAAACTTGTGGCCTACATAATAAGATTTAACATCACCACATTAGTGACACAAAAATCTCTCAAATTTTAACCTGCAGGTTGGGTTTTGTTTTTTTTTCCCTCAGATATCATTTTAGGCCAGAATCTGTGCCAAGTGTTTGTTAATGTTGATTTATCTGCATCAACTCCAAGCATTAACATCCCCATAAATAGTATCCTTAAGATTTCCTTTCAAGAAACCTTGAATTCTTTAGTCTCTGCTTACTACAGAAAGCATAGAGTTAAATATATATATATTTGTTCTTCATAGGGAGATATATAATTTCTTAACCACAAGAATATCTTAAAAATATCATATGGCTGGGAAGGGGGCTGAAAAAAATTTCTCAAATGTGATTTTTCACTGGAAGTTTAGGAGAGGGAAAACAAAGCCATGGTAGGACATGTTTTTCCTTTAGCAGAAGAGGGAGGAGGTGATACCTAAAGAGGAAGTGGAATGAGATGCCTCAGGGATAGCCATACCAAGGGTCCTCTTCACATCTGAGGGTGACATCCAGGAACTGAGGATGACATGGAGTAGGGACGGGAAGAATGAGAATTTTGAATTGACCAATTTTTGACCAAAAGAAACTAAGCTTTATATTGGAAGTGACAAAGCTTATTTGGAGTTACAATGATTAAGATTTCCATCATCCATGGAAATAGGGGCTTGGATTATTTTTATGTCAGGTTTGTAGAAATATGATTTTCATGTGGCAAAAATCACTCTTTTAAGGTATACGGTTTGATGAGTGCTGGGAAATGTTTACAAGTCCTGTAACTACCACCACCATCAAGATAGAGAATATTTCTATCACCACAAAAAGTTTACCTAGGAGGGGTGTGATTTTAATCAGCTATGAAGCATTTTTGCACCCCTCAAAGTCATGATTGTGAAGATTCAAATCCATGACATGATGATAAAAACAATGCAGAGGGAGTAACCTGGAGGATATCCAGAAGGATTGTCTCACACTTATACCTGCCTGATTTTTGAATGAACAGGTAAAGGAACTGAATCCAATTAACTGTTTATAAAATATATTATATTTAGTATGGTCCTCTAATTTTAATCTGAATTGCATTTGAAGGATCACCTCTTAATATTTTATCATGCCAAGAAGGTTTTCATTCCCGTGGTAGCCCATTTCTTGATTACCCAAGGTACCATATACTCAAGGTGTATGCTGATGAGGCAGGCTTTTCACAAAGTTACTGGAATGGAATGTTTTAAATATTTAGACACCAGAAGTTTATTTGCAGAATTAAATGGAATCCATAGGGTCATGGAGGGCCAGTGTATGGTTCAGGAGGAAAGGACCACCACTAACCTGATCTAAGATGTCAAGATTGAACTGAAGAAGTACAGATGACCAAATAAAGTCAGCCCCAGAAGTAAATATGGAAAGAAGCAGGCTGCTGCCTTATTCCACAGTCTGCCATTCATTAGTATTAGGATGTCATAATAAAATAGTTGAGCCAGGACATTTTCCTCCTACATTAAAACAGCTACTGCCAGAGAAATAGCCTAAAGGGAAACAATCCTCTCGATTTAGGATGATTTTGAATAAATCATGAAAGAATATTTGGTGATTCTGTTATGAAAGTCACCTGAGATCATTGATGCTCTATGAAGCAGTTGGCTGTGTTCACAGATTTGTCTGTAGTCCAAGCCATGGTTTGCCCTCGCGCTGAACACCCCCCCCACCAAGGAGTGCACGTACCTGGGTACTGGGCGTCTTGGTCTCCCCTCCTAAATCTCACATGCTGTAAGTGCAGGGCTTACATCTTTTTCAGTTCTGAACCCCCAGCTCCTAGTACATGTACACATGCACACGTAATGTTTACTGAAGAGGACTGAATAAATGAATGCTTATTAATCCACCCATCTATCAAAAAAATGCTGTGTACTGATCTCTGCTGGTTGCCCTAAAAACCGCTCAAGTATGAATCATCATCTAGGATGTGCTATGGCTCCTCTGCACCCAGAACTGTACCTTAAACCAAGGCTACCTTCCCAGAGCCTTTTGCTCCCAATTTGCTCTCATTCCCCAGTTTCTTTCAGGGTCCACTTGTTTCTGGCCCTTTGGCTTTGTCTCCAAGGTCTGTATGTGTAGGAGGGGACGAGCAAATTTGGCCTCTCAGACTCTGACTGTGAAGGGTCCGGAGAGTACCAGCAGTCCCAAAAAGTGACTGCAGAAGGGAAGGGGGGCAGGGAACTGGCATTGTCAAGCCCTCCCTGCCAGACTGGTGCTAGAAGCTCTTCCTAAGTGAGCTCATTTAAAATGCTATCTCATCTCCCCTGTGCAGTATGGCCCGGTGGTGTTACTCTCTTTTGAGCCAAACCATCCAGGAGTTCTCAAATATGCTACCCAAAAAATGCCCCATCTACCAAATAAACAATAGAGTCATATAAAAATATCATTCTTCCAGCTATATCCCCAAAGTTGCAGACTTCCATTCTCCTCCTAGGGTACATTGTTCAAATTTTCATTGGGTGGTGACTTTTGGGACTTACCCTAGAGAGACATGCTTCTGTGCAAATGTGTGTAGATGGACACACACACACACACACACACACACTCCATGTCTTGAGTTGAGCATAAATACATGAATATTTCAGTGAAACTCATGGGACCTTAAATCTTAAGTAGGGTCCTCACTGGAAGACTGTACATCCAAGCCCTTCTAAATATTTAATTCTCCAACTTAGAGACGGTGGCACCAAATCGTCTCTGGAGCAGCCAGTCTACCAACTCTCTCCAACTAGCACATGGCCCTGGGGCCATGATCTCTCAGTGCCCTTTTCTTCATCCTGGGAGACAAACTCTCAAAACATCTCAGGTCTACCAACCTTGGATGTCATAAACAAATAATCACAGAGTCTAAGGAAAAAAGTTTAGAAGGCCATGAACTTTGCATTTGTGCCCCCATCTCTGTCAAGGTGCACACAGTATTTTTAGGGAATGTAAATTTTGTGGGTTTTTTTTTTTCTGAAGACTTTCTTATTCGGAAAAAAAATGAAATGTAATTATCTGTGTTTGGGGGGAACTTCCTAGTGCCATGTTGTTAGTCATTATGCTCAAATGTTCCTAGGTAATATTGAATGGCTTTGCCCTGCCAGGGCCTTCTACATTCCTTCCCATGGGAGGCAGCTCCTCTCTGCACAAAACACCTGAGATGCTGGTGAGCATGGAGGGCTGTCTCTACCACCTCTGTAGAAGCATCGACTCTCCCTATAGTTCTCCAGGCAGCGCAGCTGAACTTCCCCAAGACAAACACCTTGGCTGAAGCTCTAAGTTGATTTAATTAATGGACTGTTTAGTGCTTTCTCTCAGGTCACCAAGAATTAAGCTTTCTCAGTACTCATCATGGTGTGATCATGTTGATACAAACTGCCCAAAGAAATCCGATCTCAGAAACAGATGGTAAATGAGAGTCAGTGTTAAACACATGCAGACACTTCAGTCTGCACTGAAGGTTTGTTGCCCAAGACCACGAACGTTGGCGGTTTAGAACTGAATCTTCATGTGTCTCTTGGTTGAAAATATTTATCTTATTGCTGAAAGAGAAATACCTTTGAGCTGTAGAGAGAGGTGCCAGGGTGGGAGGGGAGTGGAACGTCTTCATATTTTATAGAAGGTCTCCAGGATGGGGCCCCTGGGTGCCTCAGTCGGTTAAGCGTCTGCCTTCAGCTCAGGTCATGATCTCAGGGTCCTGGGATCAAGCCCTATGTTGGGCTCCCCGCTCAGTGGGGGTCCTGCTTGTCCTCCCTCTGCCCTCTCCCTGCTAGAAGACAACCTACAGCAAGTTTTGGTACTGTGTACTGATCTCTGCTGGTTGCCCTAAAAACCGCTCAAGTATGAATCATCATCTAGAATGTGCTATGGCTCCTCTGCACCCAGAACTGTACCTTAAACCAAGGCTACCTTCCCAGAGCCTTTTGCTCCCAATTTGCTCTCATTCCCCAGTTTCTTTCAGGGTCCACTTGTTTCTGGCCCTTTGGTTTTGTCTCCAAGGTCTGTATGTGCAAATAAATAAAATCTACAAAAAAAAAAAAAAAGAAGAAGGTTCTCCAGGAAGGCCTCACTAAGAAGGTCCCTTGGACCAGAAACCTGACTGAAGGTGAAGGAGCTGGCCATGCAGAGGCCTGGGGGCAGCACAGACTAGCAGGCAGGGTAGAAGGGCAGAGTCCTAGGGGCTGAGGAGATAGCTTGCCGGGCACCACCAAGGAACACTGACAATGGTTGAGGTGAGCAGGCTTTGTAGGAATTGTGATAGCTTTGGCTTTTAGTGTATTGGGAAACCTTGGAGGGTCATAAGCAAAGGAGTGACATAATCTGATTGATATTTTAAGAAGGCCATTCTGGCTGTGGGTTGAGAATAATAGCCTGTCCTAATTCCAAAGTGTTCTTTGCATTTGCCCTCCCATCATGATACCAGCTACATGGTATGAAGGAAGCAGGAGGGAAAAACAAGTTTAAGGGAGAAAACAAAGAAATTAATTTAGTGTGTGTTGAGTGCCTCCTCTGTGACAAATACCATATTCATACCCTCCTGATGAAAACCCAATGGGTGACCCCATTTCTGCTTTGTCTGGAATGGTCCCAATTGACACTCATTGTTCTTGTGCACTAACAGAGCCTTTCTTCTCTCTCAGAAATGTCCTGGTTTGGATGGTGAATTGCATGGTGATCACTCTAATAATAGGTATTATATGTTCCATTTCACAGAAAAACTGACTGAAACTGAGAAAACTTGTGTAACTTGCCCCAGCTCACAAAACCTGTGATTGAGACCGAGGTTTGGAAGCCGGACTCTGCTTCTCTGCACATCAGATGTCTCATCAATGAAAGGGTCTGTCTGTCTCTGAAGCCCACATTTTCCCCTCGACCATGGGTATTGTGGTAAATGCTACAGCATTACAGAAAGCTGGCTTGTTTTTTCAAATTTAGCTTAGCTGTTATCATCCAAAACTTGTTGTAGGTTGTCTGCAAGTGTTCAGAAAGGCACTTATTTTCTTCCTACTTAAAATCTGATAAATACAAATATTTTAAAGCAGATGCATTTCTATTATGATGGTACTTCCTTACATTCTCTGAGAGTTATTTCTTGTTTGGAAGTGAACCATACCTCCTGCAGGCTTACCAAAATATAGCATCAAACATTTCTTCGGCCACAGCTGTGGCCCCAAACTTCCCCTCCCATTATCATGGGTCTCCCCTGAAGAAAGCCTGGAGCCAGAACCTATGAAGAGGCCACTGTGAGCTGAGTCAGCATTCTTATCAGTCCTGGACATGCCCACCAGGCCATTAACTAAAGATTGTTAAGGACAACTAAGCAATGATGATCAGCAGCTCTTGGTGCCTTTCCCCACAAACATGGCAGATGGTGAGCAAATTGGAGGAAGGTGTGGAAACCGTGCATGTGAACAGGCTCAGCTTGGCAGTCCTGGTCTCCCAGAGGAGATTGCTCTGATCCCACCAGTAATCCAGCTCAGCCCCCAAAGAGTGATGATTTATAGACTAATAGTCTCAAAAAAAAAAAAAACCTTTTCTTTTGAAAACATTCCAGTAATCTTTTGAAAAGAAGAGGCAAAGTCACAAAATTAATTGGCTCAGAGTATAAATGCCAACTGCAAGGAAAAGCACTCTTTCTGTGCTACTAAATTAAAAAAATATATAACCCTCCAGTGTCCCTAGGACTCTATCCAGCCTGACAAACCTAAGTATTAATAGCTTCATTTTAAAAAGAAGTTCCCCTACAATCTTTCTTTGTGCTCTTCCCTGGGCCAGTTTCAGAATATTTTGACAGATGAACAGACAATCCCAAAATATTGAAGGTCAACCCCTCCTCAGTCCTCCTTTCAAACCCAAACCAGAGAAATATCAATTCAGCGGTTTGATTCTGCTGTGGCTGTCCTTGATGTCACAAGAATAGTAAATGAACCTCTTGGCACCAAGAATGACTTTCCAAAAGCAATACTCAGCATGCTTGGACTGCTTCTTGCTCACTAGTTGGTTTTGATCCCTAGTTAAACCTGAACATTGAGGTGTCATTGTCTTTTCATTTTCTTATTTGAATGATTTTCCCCTAAATGAGCAAATAATCAAACTGGGGAAGGGGCAGCTAGATGGATTTGTCAGAACTGGAAAAAAAATGACTAGATCAGATTAGCTCTAGGTATCATGTATTACATTATATTATTTTGGAGAAGAAAATGTTGTAGAAATGGCTCATGTGCTTCAGCTAAGAAATTAGCCCTTTAAAAGGGAAATGCTAATGGATAAAGTTTCATTAGCTAGTGTGGGAAAAGGATGAAGAGAATGATGCAGGGGAGACATGCTGAGTCTTTATTGCTGCTAAAGTTAAATGAACCCAAAATCAATAGTTCATTTAAAGCACAATGGACTTTCTTTTGTATCTTGGATTTTTAAAAAAAAAAACCCATACAACTGCTTTCCACTTTTTTTTTAACATGTAACAAACTATGCATATGTCATAATTGGAAGAAATATAAAATAATTGTCAAATAGAGTTAAATAAAGTTCATTTTTTAAAAACAGCTTTTTAAAACACTATAAATTAATAAATAATTAATATAGCAGGCCAATATGATTTCTTCTGTTTCTTATTGGTACCATGGGTTTCAAAATCCTTCTATACGTCATTTTGGGTGAGGGGAGAGGCGGGGCGAGGGTCAGAGGGAGAGGGAGAGAGAGAATCTTAAGCTGGCTTGACAACCAGCATGGAGCCCGACATGGGGCTCAGTCTCACAACACTGAGATCATGACCTGAGCCAAAAATTGAGTCAGATGCTTAACGGACTGAGCCACTCAGGCACCCCTATACACCGTTTTTAAAAAGCAGAATGGATTCTTGACAAATGTTAGCAACAGGGTGAATAGTAGGATTCTAAATCTTTTCCCCAACTGCTAGATACCAGCTCTAACTTTTCTTCATATATACTCTGTATTTCTAACATTCCTACATCAGTTTAAAATGATTCATGCAACAGAATATGTCAAGTCTTTTCTAAAAATTTCTTATTCAATTTATTTAAACTAAGAAAAAAAACAGTTCCCCATTTCTCCTATCCCCTATCCCCACCTCTTGCAACCACCAATATGTTCTCTGTATCTATGAGCTTGGGTTTTTTTGTTTTTTGTTTTGTTTTTAGATTCCACATATAAAAGAGACCATACAGTATTTGCCTTTCTCTGTCTGACTTATGTCACTTGCCAAAATGCCCTCAAGTTCCACCCATATTGTCACAAATGGCAAGATTTCATTCTTTTCTATGGCTGAATAATAGTTTTTATATGTATATATATATATATATATATATATATATATACCCACATATACATATATATAAAATACCCAAATTATACATATTATACCAAATAACTATATAAGTAAATAAATGTAATTATATTATATATACTATGGTAAAATATACACTAGTACATATAATTATATAGCAGATATATAGTATAATATATATAATTATTTGGTATAATTATTGGTGTGTGTATATATATATGTGTGTGTGTGTGTGTGTGTGTGTGTGTGTGTGTGTGTGTGTATCTCAAAACTTCTTTATCCATTCATCCATGGGTGATCATTTACGTTGTTTCCCTATCTTGGCTATTGTAAATAATGCTGCAATAAACTTGGGGGTCCTTGTATCTTTTTAAATTAGTGTTTTCATTTTCTCTGGATGAATACCCAGAAGTGAAATAGCTGGATCATATGGTAGTTCTATTTTTAATTTTTTGAGGAACTTCCATACTGTTTTCCACAGTGCCTGCATCAATTTACACTCTCACCAACACTGGGAATGGGCTCCTTTTTCTCCACATCCTCACCAATACTTGCTTGTCTTGCCTTTTTGATATTATCCATTCTAACAGATGTGAGGTGATATCTCATTGGTTTTGATTTGCATTTCCCTGATGATTATTATTTTTAAGCATCTTTTCATGTACTCGTTGGCCATCTGAATGTATTTTTTTTTAGTATAGTTGACACACAATGTACATTAGTTTCAGGTGTACAATGGGTAATGATTTGACAAGTTTATACATTATGTTATGTTCATCACAAGTGTAGCTATCAGTTCTATACATAACTTCTTTGGAAAAGTATTTAGACCTGCCCATTTTTTAATTGGGTTGTTTTTTCCTATTAAATTGCATGAGTTCTTTATATATTTTGGATTACTAGCCCTTCATCAAATATATGATTTGCAATTATTTTCTCCCATTCAGTAAGTTGCTTTTTCATTTTGTTGCTGGTTTCCTTTTTTGTGCAGAAGCTTTTTAATTTGATGTAATCCCACTTGTTTATTTTTGTTTTTGTTGTTTTTGCTTTCAATGTCAGTTTTTTTAGAAAATCATGAAGATCTATGTTAAGGAGCTTACCTCCTACATTTTCTTCAAGGAATTTTATGGTTTTAAGTCTTTTTTTTTAAGATTTTATTTATTTATCTGTCAGAGAGAGAGAGAGCACAAGCAGGGGGAGTGGCAGGCAGAGGCAGAGGGAGAAGCAGGCTCCCTGCTGAGCAGGGGGCCGGATGCGGGACTTGATCCCAGGACCCTGGGATCATGCTCTGAGCCGAAGGCAGACACTTAACCGACTGAGTCACCCACCCATCCCTATGGTTTTAAGTCTTATGTTCGAGGCTTTAATGTGTTTTGAGTTAATTTTTGTGTATGGTGTTAGATAGTGGTCCAGTTTTATTCTTTTTTTAAATTTAATTTTATTTTATTATGTTATGTTAGTCACCATATAATACATCATTAGTTTTTGATGTAGTGTTCCATGATTCATTGTTTTCTTATAACACCCAGTGCTCCATGCAGTTTTATTCTTTTAAATGTAGCTGTCCAGTTTTCCCAGAACTATTTATTGAAGAGATTGTCCTTTCCCTACTGAATATTCTTGGCTCCTCTGTCACAAATTAATTGACCACATATATGTGGGTTTATTTCTGGGCTCTCCATTTTGCTCTATTGACACATGGGTCCGTTTTTATGCCAATACCAGACTGTTCTGATTGCTTTGAAGTATAGTTTGAAATCAAGGAGTGCAATACCTCCAGCTTTGTTCTTCTTTCTCAAGCTTGCTTTGCTACTGGAATATCTTTCCATTTATTTGTGTCTTCTTCAATTTCTTTTATTAATGTCTAATAGTTTTCAATATACAGGTCTTTTGCCTCCTTGGTTAAATTTATTCCTATGTATTTTATTCTTTTCAATGCAATTATAAATGGGATTGCTTCCTTAATTTCTTTCTGATAGTTTGTGATCATTGTAAAAAAAATACAATGGATTTTTGTGTATTGACTTTGTATCCTGCAACTTTACCTAAGTCATTTATTAGTTCTAATAGTTTTTTTTTTAAAGATTTTATTTATTCAGGGGCGCCTGGGTGGCTCAGTCATTAAGCGTCTGCCTTCAGCTCAGGTCATGATCCCAGGGTCCTGGCATTGAGCCCCACATCGGGTTCCTGGCTCAGCAGGGAGCCTGCTTCTCCCTCTCCCTCTGCCTCTCTCCCTGCTCATGCTCTCTCTCTCTCTCTCTCTCTGTATCTCTGTGTCTCAAATAAATAAATAAAATCTTAAAAAAAATATTTTATTTATTCATTTGACAGGGACAGACACAGCGAGAGAGGGAACACAAGCAGGGGGAGTGGGAGAGGGAGAAGCAGGCCTCCTGCAGAGCAAGGAGCCCAATGCGGGGCTCGATCCCAGGACTCTGAGATCATGACCTGAGCTGAAGGCAGACGCTTAATGACTGAGCCACCCAGGCGCCCCAGTTCTAATAGTTTTTTGATGGAGTCTTTAGGGCTTCCTATATATAACATGTCAGCTGCAAGCAGTGACAATTTTGCTTCTTCCTTTCCAATTTGGATGCCTTTTATTTCTTTTTCTTGCCTAATTGCTCTGGCTAGAGCTTCCAATACTATGTTGGAATGTCATAGTATTGGAAGCTTTTTTTTTATTGTCCCACAATAAAAATGGTGGGAGTGGGCATCCTTGTCTTGTTTCTGATCTTTTAACTTTTCAACATTGTGCATGATGTTAGCTATGGGTTTGTCATATATGGCCTTTATTCTGTTGAAGTACATTCCCTCTATACCCACCTTTTTGAGAGTTTTTATCATAAAAAGATGTTGAATTTTGTCAAATGTTTTTCCAACATCTATTGAGATGATCATATGATTTTTATCCTTCATTTTGTTAAAATGGCATATCATGTTAACTGATTTGTAGGTGTTGAACCATCCTTGCACCCCTGAAATAAATCCCTACCTGATCATAGTGTATGATCCTTTTAAAGTACTGTTGAATTCAGTCTGCTAATATATTGTTGAGGATTTCTGTATCTATGTTCATCATGGGTATTGACCTGTAATTCTCAATTTCCTAGGACCCTTTTATCTTTTCCATTTCAGCCTTTGTGACATTCCTGGATACTATTGCCATCCTCACATGACTGTAGGGAAACTAAAACTGTTAAGATCTAGAGATTTATGTATTAAATGAGATTACCTATGAGGAAATGCTTTCATAAACTGTGAAAATATATACAAATATAAAGAATCAGTTTTAAATATTTCTCCTATAATTAAGCTGGCATTATCTTAAATCTTTTTTTCCCCTATATCTGAATTAATCTACAAGTATTTCTATGGCACACAGCCCATGTGTCTTGTGCCATGCATCAATCTAATAAGGATTGAGAATATGTAAAACTGGGCCCCTGCTGGGAGAGAGACTAATCAATGTGAATTTTGTATAGAAAGATCAGGCTCTCCATGTAGGTTTAAAGGAAACAGGCCAAAGTGGAGGGCCCAGGGTGGTGCTTTCTGTTGGGGGTGTGGTGGGTTCAAAGCATCAGTGAGCTGTGGAGTGAAGACTTGTGAGGGAAGTTGAAGAGAAGAAACTGATGAGAAGACAGAATGAGGTGAATCATTACAACCAAAATAAGAACTGAAACCATAAAATTTAATAACTTCTGGGGAATGGAAGCCCTTTCTGAATCATCTTTCTATTCTCTGGTTCTCTGTACTCCCGGCACACACTTGGCACCTAATATTTGTTTGTATACGTGTTTACCTTTACTTGTGTGGAACGGCTAAATAGACCATGGATAGTTATTAGAGATGATGAGGTGGTGAATCATCTAATGGAACACTGGGACTCAAGGCAAGGAAGAGGACAGGGCTGAAGATGAAATATTACACCTCTCTGTAGAGTTAACAACAGAAGTTAGAGAAAGGCTCAAAAGGGCAGGGAAGAATCAAGCATTAAAATCCATATGTTTAAGGAAAGAGAACCAAGTGGAGCCAGTGATAGAAATAGAAAAAAATAGAGAAAACAGTGAAGAACTAAGTTGGTATCATGTGACAGAGGTCAGGGATGGAGAAATGTTTAATAACAATGATGGTAATAGTATTTATTGAATGATTACTATGTGCCAGGAACAAAGTACTGTGAGTACATTATTCTAAAGATTAAGTGCATTATCTCATGTACCTAAAATAATCCTATGACATAGGCACTATTTTTTATCTCCTTTCATAGATGAAGTATTTTTGGCTAAGAGAGGCTAAGTAGCTTGCCCAGGGTGACACAGCTAAACATATCAATAAGCCCAGACTAACTCAGTGAGTCTGGTTCCAGAGCCTCTAGAAATCTCTTCTTCTTCAAATGAGGGATCAACAGTGTCAAATATGGTAGAAAAGTCTAGGACACCAAGAACACACACACATACACACACAGAGTCATTTAATTTGGAACAAAACGGCCATCAGTATCTATTGAGAGAGAACATTTTCACTACAGCAGTGGAGGCAAAAATAAGATGGTTGTCAGAGAGATGCAGGGCATGGATGGAGAGACAATTAAAGCAATGTGTGAGTTCCCTTTTAGGCAAAAGAAAACAAAACTGAGTAAAGGAATTCAGGTGCTCCCGACATTTGTTAACATAGGAAAACAAGAGGAAAGCCATATTTAAATGGCTAGCAAAACCGTTTACAGACAGATGAATTGATGATACACATACATCCTTGCATATACACGGCCATACAAGTGCTAACCTTAAAGCCTAATATTCTAAATCAGAAGTAGGCAAGCGAAGGCCTTTGGGTCCAATCTGCCAGCACCTGTTGTTAATCAGCGCAGGAGCTAAGAATGCTTTTTACATTTCTTAATGGTTAAAAAAAATTGAAAGCAGGGCGCCTGGGTGGCTCAGTTGGTTAAGCGACTGCCTTCGGCTCAGGTCATGATCCTGGAGTCCCTGGATCGAGTCCCGCATCGGGCTCCCTGCTCGGCAGGGAGTCTGCTTCTCCCTCTGACCCTCCTCCCTCTCATGCTCTCTGTATCTCATTCTCTCTGTCTCAAATAAATAAATAAAATCTTTAAAAAAAAAAATAAAAAAAAAAAAATTGAAAGCAGAATTCTATTTCTTAACAAATGAAATTTATACAAAATTCCAAGTTCAGTGTCCACAAATAAAGTTTTATTGGAATGCAGCCACACTGTTCTTTCACATATTATCTACAGCAGGTGTCTCACAACCCTGGCAAAGCTGAGCTGTTTGGAGAGATTTTATAGCCCACAAACCATATTATATTTAGTGTCTGGCCCTTTCCAGAAAAAGGTTGTCGATCTCCATTCTACATCATCTCAACCGTTTTAATCTTTAATACATATACAAAGAAAAGGAAATTATATACCTGGTAAAGGTGCTTTATTAGTTCTTGCAATGGGCATTTCTTTCCATAGATTGCCACCATTTTCATTCTCAGCTATCCAGGAGTCAACAGCTAGACAAAACACCTCACATGTGTCTATATTTTCAAGACTAATTTCTTCCAGATACCACGCGGGATCCTTTCCACTGTTGTCATGTCCGATGCGTACTTTATAGATTTCACCAATATCTTTAAGATTAATCTGCAACAAAAAAGGGGGGGGGAGGAAATAAAAGTTCCCACATTTCTGATTTGATTTTTCAAATCAAAAATTCATATTCTGGGGGCCTGGGTGGCTCACATGGTTGAGCATCTGCCTTTGGCTCAGGTCATGATCTCCAGGCCCTAGGATCGAGCCCTGCATCTGGCTCCCTGTTCAGCAGGAAGTCTGCTTCCCCCTTACCCTCTGCCTCTCCTCCTGTTTGAACCCTCTCTGTATCTCTTTCTTTCTCTCTCTCAAATGAGTAAATAAAATCTTTAAAAAAAAAAAACATATTCAATTTTGAACTCAGTATCTGTTTTCCCCACATACACTCCTGACTAATTTTCCTTAGAACTGTTTGCTTGTAACACTATGAAATACAGTTACATATGGCAAAGCATGAATCTACTGACCATGGACAAACCAATAGATTAAATCCAGCTAGTTTTCACTACATTTTTTTTTAGCAACTCAATATTATTACCTTGCAAAATAAATGTTTTATTATAATGGTTGATATACACTACTTATTTGGTAGTTAGACTTGAGGAAGACAATCTAACTCTCTGGTGTCTATAATAGATTGCATATTCCCATTAAAGTGGGAGCCTGAGGGAAAAAAAAAACAAAAAAAGACATATATGCTTCTGGATTTAAACTAGGGCTAACCAGGTAGCCCTGAAACAGAGTGGCTTTGGAAAGACTATGACTTTGCAACAGTGTTGGTAATATCATTAACAAGTAATTCTGCTTTATACCCCTTTGCACCTCACCAATTAATTAATTACCTGGCATAATAAATATTCTCACGTATCATTCACTATTCAGAATGAGCAATATTTTTCTTTTGAAAATTCTTACAGGGTTCATATGAAAAAATTGATCATTTATATACTACATTAGGTTCCTATTGCAAACAAGGACCTTTATTGCCTCCCGATTCTGTGGGTCAGAAATCCAGACACTGTGTGGCTCAACTGGGTTCTCTGCTCAGAGCCTTACAAGCTGAACTCAAGGTATGGGCTAGGCTGGGCTCTTCTCTGGAGGCTCTGAGGAGAATTCTGCTTCCAGGCTCATTCAGGTTGGTGGCAGAATCTAGTTCCTTGTGGATTTAGAACTGAGGTTCCTTCCTTGATGTGTAGCCTCTTCACCTCCAAGCCAACAAAGGGCACACTGAACCCTTCTCATTCTTGGCATCTCTGGCTTTCCCTCTACTACCAGCAGGAGAAAGATGTTTGCTTTTAGAAGCTCATACGATTTAGATTAGGCCCACCTAAATAAATCAGGCTAATCTCCCTATATCAAGGTACTTAAATTGCATACTATGTGACACCATAATTAGAAACAATGTTATCAGCATTCTGGTATTTTGTCTCTCCCTCCACCTAACTTCTTTTCTCCCCTGTGGTATTATCATAAGTATTCACATCGCCACTGGAAGTTACTCCTTCAGAGTTTACGCAGACCTGCCACATTTTTTTCTACTAAAATATTTTTTATTGGTAATATAATTTTGGGTTGCTGCACTGGTGATAATTGTTGTGAATAAATTCTGTCCTCTTGGTCAGGATGTACAGAGTTCAATAGAGTTGAGCTAAATAATTGGGCCCCTCCTATTATTTCTGGAACAAAGTGGCTATAAAAATACTATCATGTAAAAAATCTTAATATTGGTGCTTTGTACAGATAACTAACGTCCTATAGAGTTAGAGTTGCAGATAATAGGACATAGGGATGAAAATAGAGGCCACATCCCAAAACGGGTTCAAAGGCAAAATTGTGTAGTGGCTAAAACCCTGGTTTTTTGAAATGAGATCTAGAGTTGAAAGTTCCTTTGCCCTTGCTGGTTGTCTAAGTGTCAGTAAGTATGCCTACTCTTCTAAGCTTCGGTTTCCCCATCTGAATATTATAATAGTACCAATCTTATGAAGTTCTATAGCACTCAGTATTAGCAGACATCATTTTATCAATCAGAATTATGTGCTAAATAGAAAATGCCTACATCTACCTAATATAAAAACAAGACTAATCTAAAGACAGGGTCCAGCATTCACAGAAGGAAATTAAACTACTAATTAGCCATCATATGTAAAATTGAAATTGATAAGGCCTATGTCTAACCCTGCTGGTAAAAGCAGATATTTGTCAACAAAACCTAAATAGTGTCATGGTCCAGAAACTAAATCATTACTCACACACCATGCATGCATGGGTTGGCCAATTAAAATAAGAACCAAATGACTGTACCACAGTCTGGCTAGTGCTATAGATTGCTCCCAAATTACTTCTAACATATTAGCCAAACTGATTTGGAACTCTTTGTTCTGGCTTAATATAGTCAACCTGGGTCACTTCAGCTTTAATAAAGTACAAATTCAATATGCCAAGAAATTATTCTTGCATATAACGGTTTTTAGTTTTCTGCATTTAACTTCCACACTTGAAAACACACACATGCGGGGCGCCTGGGTGGCTCAGATGGTTAAGCGTCTGCCTAAGACTGAGCACCATGTCCATGAAGGAGAGAAGACAGAAAATGCTATGAGCAAAACCAAGAAGAGTGAATGTACTTCTTGAGTCAGAGCTTATTGTTCCTGAAATTTCACAAGTCTGGGTTTTATTCTCTCCATCTGCATGGAAGCTAGTATCCTTTCAGGTATGAATAGGTACTTCATAAAAGCAGATGCTGCTGTGAAGAAATGGACCAGGAGCAACTCCTTGGCTGGAGGTGTCTAGCGTCACACATAAGCACACAGGTTTTATGGCAGAGGGATCCACTGCAAACCCAGCACTGAGACCCTCGGGCACTGGGATCTTGAAGAAGTGATATCTTCTCTCTGAACTTCACTTCCCTCATTTATAAAATGGAGTAATTAAGAATCATTTTACTGGGAGAGTGTGAGGATAAGGGACACATTAATTAGCAAAACTCAGTCAAATAAACACATTATTAGGTTCTTAATAAATAGTGGTGATTTTAGTAATTATTATTATTATTACTAAAGGGAGATGGAAGGAAGTGGGTGAAGAATACAGAGGGGAAAAGGAAACTAAAGTCCATTTACTTCAATCGTACAAGTATTCTTTCTCAGTGCCTTTGACCCTCCAGCACTGAGCTGCGCAGATGAGAGAAGGAGACTAGCCAAGGGAGATCAGTTTTCTCCACCCATCAAGTCCTCACCAGCCAGGAGCATCAGCAGAACTCCCCGGCATAGGATTCCTGACCACAGTGTCCGCCTAACTAGATCAGAGTCCAGTTCTCAGAAGCAGAGCATGAGAAGAAAAGCACAGAGCTTGTCATCTGAAAACTAGGCTCGAGGCTGGTCGTTTCCCGTCCCTAAGTCTCAAGTTTCTCTTTGTAAAAACAGGGCTTTTGTAAGCACCAAATTAGATAATCTTGGGAGCACACATTATAATTCATAGACTGACAGTCCATGCAGATCTCAGAGAACAGGGTAGAGAGGCTTGGAGAGTTCTCTAAAGAATAACCAGGACTTGTACTGTACCTTGTGTTCAGACCACCCCTTTACTTGGAGCTCCCTTGATTGAAATAGTTGGGAAAATTAGGTAGTATTTTGAGGGGTACTCAAGAAAGAATTTGAGGATTATCACAAGAAAGGACATTTTTCATTTGTCAATGAAAATGGAAATATTCATGCAAAAAAATAGCAGAAAAGATTCTCAAAGTTGAAAAATGAACTTGAAAAAAATACATTCTCTTTGCAAACTGCACAATACAATGCATAGCCTACCTTTCCAAAGATGAAGGCTTTTGTGTGCTAAAAGTTGTATAATCTATTAGAGAGTGTTCAGTTACAGTACCATGAAGGAATAACCTGTATTGTCTAGGAAAGCAACATGACTGGTGGATCTGTGAATATTCATACAAAAAGTTTATAGAAAAAAATATTCCCTCTTCAGGTATCCAGTTTTGGAGTTTTTTGTTTGTCTGCAGAAAAATTTTGTAACAAAATTTTTAAGATTTTTTTTACTTGAGTATAGTTGATACAGTGATTCAACTCTTCTATATGTTATGCTGTGCTCACCACAAATATAACTACCATCAGGTATCTACTTTTAGATGTAGATCTTAATCCAGACATTTTTGCATATGTCATTACTGGCCAGTTGGATTTTTCTTTCTTTTTTTTTTTTTTTAAGATTTTATTTATTTATTTGAGAGAGAGAGAATGAGAGAGAGAGAACACATGAGAGGGGATAGGGTCAGCGGACGAAGCAGACTCCCTGCTGAGCAGGGAGCCCGATGCGGGACTCGATCCAGGGACTCCAGGATCATGACCTGAGCCGAAGGCAGTCGCTTAACCAACTGAGCCACCCAGGCGCCCCGGTTGGATTTTTCTAACTTGAAGATGCTAAATCTCTTCATGCAAACTTGAGTATTTCTTCAATAAATGGCAACAAAGTTATTTTTTCAAACAATTCTATTCTGGAAGCAAATTTCATGTTCTACAAAGTCTCTTTTCTCTGTTTAAGAACACTTTCATAGTTTGGAAAAAAATATACCGGAACACAAATTAGCTTTGTGATCACTGAAATCCCATCTGGGAGCATTTCATTTCCATTCAATATCTCATTTTACATATTTATTGCCTTTCAAAAGAACATTATGCCTTAAAAGCTCAGGACTGGAATGTGGAAGTATGGACTGGAAACTTGGGCTCTAATATGTTAGAAACATCGAAAATTATCAGGGTAAATTTTTAAGAGAAAGTAAGCAACACTACTAAAAACAAATATACAAAAACCATAGGCATAGATAATTTGATATATTGTACATGACAATGAAAATAAGATGCTTTTCACCTCCACATGCCCTAGGCAAAAATTCTTGATGTTAATCAGTCCCAGTGCCGCCCCCTCCCAAAGAGATAGGAAGCCCTGATACTCCCATAATATTTCATAGGCTACCACTGGTGAGTACTTTTCCTGGAGCACTGCCCCCTGGCTTTTTTTGTATACCAACCATGCCCTTCCTCTTGAAAGAGCTGGAAAAGAAACCTTTCCTGGCTTAATTAGTAAATGATAGATTTTTTTTTTTTTTAAAGGGGGACCTTTATTGTCCTAGAATGTTTAGGTTTCCTTCTGGAGCTAGACAGGAGTGCCTGAATTGAAGAATGCCTTATTTTTTATTCTTGGTGCCAGTCACAAGCCAAGTTCAAAAGCCCTGGTCTAACCAATCTTAAAAGGTTTAAAGAACCTCATTATCTCAGATGTGACTATGTTTTCCCAGTCCCCAGTCCTCAGTCACTGACACTGACCTCATCTGTCAGAGTAAACAGCTTCTCACACAGTTGGCTACCCAGAGTCTCTAAAGACTTAGAAGCTACTAGCTCTAAACTAAGTGTGGGTACATTACAGACCCTAGTCTCAATTTCTTGAGAAAACTTTAGGATTTGGTACTTTTTGGTTGTTGACTTCATCTTCCCTACTGGACTCTTAACTCTTTGAAGACCTCAGCTCTATCTTCCTTTCTGTATCCTTAGTATATACAAACATTTATAACAATTGTTGAATAACTAATTTAATTTTGATATTTTAAAATTTTCATATGTTTCCTTCATTCTCTTTGCTTTCTATCAAAATTTTGCTGGGTGGAAAAACTGATGATAACATGCAAAACTATGATAATTTGCTATGCAAATTATATATTTACTCCTGGTAAATATCTGAGCCCCGATAACTAGAAAAAAAGTTCTTAGGCATACTATGAAATTATTGCCTTTTAAAAAATTTAGTAATATTTTGCGGGGGGCAGAGCAAGATGGCGGAGGAGTAGGAGACCTGGATTTCGTCTCCTCTCAGGAATTCAGCTGGATAGGGATCAAACCATTCTGAACACCTACAAACTCAACAGGAGATCGAAGAAAAGAAGAGCAACAACTCTCTCATCAGAAAAGCGACCACTTTCTGGAAGGTAGGACGTGCGGAGAAGTGAATCCGAGGCGATATTCGGGAAGATAGACGGCGGGGGAGGGGCCTCCATCGGCCGCTTCTGGCAAGTGATAGAACCACGGAGCACAAAATTGGAACTTTTAAAAGTCTGCTCCACTGAGGGACGTCACTCTGGTGGCTAAGCGGGGGGGTGGAACCTTCCGGGACAGTGTGGTCTCAGGACCCTCGGGGTCACAGAAATACCGGGGGTGCCTGAGTGTGGCAGAGCTCCCAGGTATTGGAGCAGGGAAGCCGGCTGCAGTGGCGGAGCCCAGGCGCGGGCTCTCAGCTCGGGGTTGCCATAAACCGTGATCCGTGGCACAGTCGGGCCCCTGCTCCTCCAGCAGGGACCCAACAAGCGGCAGATCCAGGGAGACTCCCCTTCCTTCCCCGGGAGGAGCCACGCGGAGTGCACCACAGGGATCTGCTGGGTTTGGAGACTCCACCCGGGGTCGGGTGCCAGAGATAGAAAGGCGCGGTCATAGGCCGGGTGAGCACGGAGTGCGGCCGGAGACTGGGGAGACGGGAGTGACTGATGGCTTTTCTCTGGGGGCTCACTGAGGAGCGGGGCCCCGAGTTCTCGGCTCCTCCGGGGTGGAGATTGGGAGGCCGCCATTTTCACTCTCCGCCTCCAAAGCTGTACGGAAAGCTCGCAGGGAACAAAAGCCCCGGAGAGCAAACCCGAGCAGATTACTTAGCCGGGAGGGGGCAAGGGCAGGGCAATTCCGCCTCTGGCAAAGACATTTGGAAACCACGGCAACAGGCCCCTCCCCAGAAGATCAGCGAGAACAGCCAGCCAAGACCAAGTTTACCGATCAATTAGAACGGCAGAACTCCAGCGCTAGGGGAATACTGCACATAGAATTCATGGCTTTTTTTCCATGATTCTTTAGTCTTTCAAAGTTAATTTTTTTTAACTGTCTTTTTTTCTTTTTGAATTTTTCTTTTTCCCTTCTTCAACCAACATCTTATCAATCCCTTTTTTTAAAAAACGTTTTTATTTTTCATTTTTAGAGTCATATTCTATCCCTTCATAGTAGTTACCCATATTTTTGGCATATATATTTAAGTTGTTCTCTCTTTAAAATTTTGAGATAGTTTCTTCTAACAGATTAAAATATACCCTAAATCTCTAGTATATGGTTTTCTCTACTCCCCTGCCTGATTACATTCTCTCCCTTTTTTTTTTCTTTTTTCTCTTTTTTTAAATCCTCTTCTTTCTTTTTTCAAACAACTTCTTATCAATTCCTTTTATAAAATTTTTTATAATTTCCATCTTTACAGTCATATTCCATCCCTTCATCATATCAACCCTTATTTTTGTACATGTATAAGTTTTTCTTTCTTTAAAATTTTGGGAGGCACTTTCTTCTAAAAGACCAAAATATACCCCAAATCTAGTGTGTGGCACTGATCTATATACCAGCCTGATCATATTTGATCACATTCTGGTTTTTTCCTGTTGTTGTTGTTTTGTTTTGTTTCTTTTTGTTTGTTTTTATCTTTATCTTTTTCTTTTTCTTTTTTTCTCTTTCCATTTCTTTTTCAACTGCTTCAGGTCTTTTCTGATTTGTTTAGAGTATATTTTCTGGGGATGTTGTTACTCTGCTAGCATTTTGTTCTCTCATTAATCTATTCTCCTCTGCACAAAATGACAAGACGGAAAAAATCACCTCAACAAAAAGAACAAGAGGTAGTACCGACTGCCAGGGACCTACTCAATACAGACATTAGTACGATGTCAGATCTAGAGTTCAGAATCATCACTTTAAAGATACTAGCTGGGCTTGAAAAAAATATGGAAGTTATTAGAGAAACCCTTTCTGGAGAAGTAAAAGAACTAAAATCTAACCAAGTCGAAATCAAAAAGGCTATTAATGAGGTGCAATCAAAAATGGGGGCGCTAACTGCTAGGATAAATGAGGCAGAAGAGAGAATCAATAATATAGAAGACCAAATGATGGAAAATAAAGAAGCTAAGAAAAAGAGAGATAAACAACTACTGGATCATGAGGGCAGAATTCGAGAGATAAGCGATACCATAAGACGAAACAACATTAGAATAATTGGGATCCCAGAAGAAGAAGAAAGAGAGAGAGGGGCAGAAGGTATAATGGAGCAAAGTACAGCAGAGAACTTCCCTGATTTGGGGAAGGAAACAGGCATCAAAATCCAGGAGGCACGGAGAACCCCTCTCAAAATCAATAAAAATAGGTCAACACCCCGACATCTAATAGTAAAACTTACGAGTCTCAGAGACAAAGAGAAAATCCTGAAAGCAGATCGGGAGAAGAGATATGTAACCTACAATGGTAGAAACATTAGATTGGCAACAGACCTATCCACAGAGACCTGGCAGGCCAGAAAGGACTGGCAGGATATATTCAGAGCACTAAATGAGAAAAATATGCAGCCAAGAATACTCTATCCAGCTAGGCTGTCATTGAAAATTGAAGGAGAGATAAAAAGCTTCCAGGACAAAAAAAACTAAAGGAATTTGCAAACACAAAACCAGCCCTACAAGAAATCTTGAAAGGGGTCCTCTAAGCAAAGAGAGACCCTAAAAGCAACATAGACCAGAAAGGAACACAGACAATATACGGTAACAGTCACATTACAGGTAATACAATGGCACTAAATTCCTATCTTTCAATAGTTACCCTGAATGTAAATGGGCTAAATGCCCCAATCAAAAGACACAGGCTATCAGACTGGATTAAAAAACAAGACCCATCGATATGCTGTCTGCAAGAGACTCATTTTAGAACCAAAGACACACCCAGATTGAAAGTGAGGGGGTGGAAAACCATTTACCATGCTAATGGACACCAAAAGAAAGCTGGGGTGGCAATCCTTATATCAGACAAATTAGATTTTAAACCAAAGACTGTAATAAGAGATGAGGAAGGACATTATATCCTACTTAAAGGGTCTATCCAATAAGAAGATCTAACAATTGTAAATATCTATGCCCCTAACATGGGAGAAGCCAATTATATAAGGCAATTAATAACAAAAGCAAAGAAACACATCGACAACAATACAATAATAGTGGGGGACTTTAACACCCCCCTCACTGAAATGGACAGATTATCTAAGCAAAAGATCAACAAGGAAATAAAGACTTTAAATGACACACTGGACCAAATGGACTTCACAGACATATTTAGAACATTCCATCCCAAAGCAACGGAATACACATTCTTCTCTAGTCCCATGGAACATTCTCCAGAATAGATCACATCCTGGGTCACAAATAAAGTCTCAACCAGTACCAAAAGATTGGGATCATTCCCTGCCTATTTTCAGACCACAATGCTTTGAAACTAGAACTCAATCACAAGAGGAAGGCCGGAAAGAACTCAAATACATGGAGGCTAAAGAGCATCCTACTGAAGCATGAATGGGTCAACCAGGAAATTAAAGAAAAATTTAAAAAATACATGGAAACCAATGAAAATGAAAACACAACTATTCAAAATCTTTGGGATGCAGCAAAGGCAGTCCTAAGAGGAAAGTATATAGCAATACAAGCCTTTCTCAAGAAACAAGAAAGGTCTCAAGTACACAACCTAACCCTACACCTAAAGGAGCTGGAGAAAGAACAGCAAATAAAGCCTAAACCCAGCAGGAGAAGAGAAATCATAAAGATCAGAGCAGAAATCAATGAAATAGAAACCAAAAGAACAGTAGAACAGATCAACGAAACTAGGAGCTGGGTCTTTGAAAGGATTAACAAGATTGATAAACCCCTGGCCAGACTTATCAAAAAGAAAAGAGAAATGACCCAAATCAACAAAATCATGAATGAAAGAGGAGAGATCACAACCAACACCAAAGAAATACAAACAATTATAAGAACATATTATGAGCAACTCTATGCCAGCAAATTAGATAATCTGGAAGAAATGGATGCATTCCTAGAGATATATCAACTATCAAAACTGAACCAGGAGGAAATAGAAAACCTGAACAGACCTATAACTACTAAGGAAATTGAAGCAGTCATCAAAAATCTCCCAAAAAACAAAAGCCCAGGGCCAGATGGCTTCCCAGGGGAATTCTACCAAACATTTCAAGAAGAATTAATACCTATTCTTCTGAAACTGTTCCAAAAAATAGAAATGGAAGGAAAACTTCCAAACTCATTTTATGAGGCCAGCATTACCTTGATCCCAAAACCAGACAAAGACCCCATCAAAAAGGAGAATTACAGACCAATATCCCTGATGAACATGGATGCAAAAATTCTCACCAAAATACCAGCCAATAGGATCCAACAGTACATTAGAAGGATTATTCACCATGACTAAGTGGGATTTATCCCTGGGCTGCAAGGTTGGTTCGACATCCGCAAATCAATCAATGTGATACAATACATTAACAAAAGAAAGAACAAGAATCATATGATCCTCTCAATAGATGCAGAAAAAGCCTTTGACAAAGTACAGCATCCTTTCTTGATCAAAACTCTTCAGAGTATAGGCATAGAGGGTACATACCTCAGTATCATAAAAGCCATCTATGAAAAACCTACAGCGAATATCATTCTCAATGGGGAAAAACTGAGAGCTTTCCCCCTAAGGTCAGGAATGCGGCAGGGATGTCCACTATCATCACTGCTATTCAACATAGTATTGGAAGTCCTAGCCACAGCAATCAGACAACAAAAAGAAATCAAAGGCATCCATATTGGCAAAGAAGAAGTCAAACTCTCACTCTTTGCAGATGATATGATACTTTATGTGGAAAACCCCAAAGACTCCACCCCAAAACTCCTAGAACTCATACAGGAATTCAGTAAAGTGGCAGGATATGAAATCAATGCACAGAAATCAGTGGCATTTCTATACACCAACAACAAGACAGAAGAAAGAGAAATTAAGGAGTCGATCCCATTTACAATTGCACCCAAAACCATAAGATACCTAGGAATAAATCTAACCAAAGAGACAAAGGATCTGTACTCAGAAAATTATAAAATACTCATGAAAGAAATTGAGGAAGACACAAAGAAATGGAAAAATGTTCCATGCTCATGGATTGGAAGAACAAATATTGTGAAGATGTCAATGCTACCTAGAGCAATCTACACATTCAATGCAATCCCCATCAAAATACCATCCACTTTTTTCAAAGAAATGGAACAAATAATCCTAAAATTTGTATGGAACCAGAAAAGACCCGAATAGCCAGAGGAATGTTGAAAAAGAAAAGCAAAGCTGGCGGCATCACAATTCCGGACTTCAAGCTCTATTACAAAGCTGTCATCATCAAGACAGCATGGTACTGGCACAAAAACAGACACATAGATCAATGGAACAGAATAGAGAGCCCAGAAATGGACCCTCAACTCTATGGTCAACTCATCTTTGACAAAGCAGGAAAGAATGTCCAATGGAACAAAGACAGTCTCTTCAACAAATGGTGTTGGCAAAATTGGATAGCCACATGCAGAAGAATGAAACTGGACCATTTCCTTACACCATACACAAAAATAGACTCCAAATGGTTGAAAGACCTCAATATGAGACAGGGGTCCGTCCAAATCCTAAAGGAGAACACAGGCAGCAACCTCTTTGACCTCAGCTTCAGCAACTTCTTCCTAGAAACATCGCCAAAAAGCAAGGGAAGCAAGGGCAAAAATGAACTATTGGGACTTCATCAAGATAAAAAGCTTTTGCAAAGCAAAGGAAACAGTCAACAAAACCAAAAGACAACCGACAGAATGGGAGAAGATATTTGCAAATGACATATCAGATAAAGGGCTAGTATCCAAAATCTATAAAGAACTCATCAAACTCAACACCCAAAGAACAAATGATCCAATCAAGACATGGGCAGAAGACATGAACAGACATTTTTCCAAAGAAGACATCCAAATGGCCAACAGACACATGAAAAAGTGCTCAATATCGCTCGGCATCAGGGAAATCCAAATCAAAACCTCAATGAGATACTACCTCACACCAGTCAGAATGGCTAAAATTAACAAGTCAGGAAACGACAGATGTTGGCGGGGATGTGGAGAAAGGGGAACCCTCCTACACGGTTGGTGGGAATGCAAGCTGGTGCAGCCACTCTGGAAAACAGTATGGAGGTTCCTCAAAAAGTTGAAAATAGAGCTACCATATGATCCAGCAATTGCACTACTGGGTATTTACCCCAAAGATACAAAAGTAGGGATCCGAAAGGGTACGTGCACCCTGATGTTTATAGCAGCAATGTCCACAATAGCCAAACTGTGGAAAGAGCCAAGATGTCCATCAACAGATGAATGGATAAAGAAGGTGTGGTATATATATACAATGGAATATTATGCAGCCATCAAAAGGAATGAGATCTTGCCATTTGCAACGACGTGGATGGAACTGGAGGGTATTATGTTGAGCGAAATAAGTCAAAAAGAGAAAGACATGTATCATATGATCTCACTGATATGAGGAATTCTTAATCGCAGGAAACAAACTGAGGGTTGCTGGAGTGGGGGGTGGGGTGGGAGGGATGGGGTGGCTGGGTGAGAGACATTGGGGAGGGTATGTGCTATGGTGAGCGCTGTGAATTGTGTAAGACTGTTGAATCTCAGATCTGTACCTCTGAAACAAATAATGCAATATATGTTAAGAAAAAAAAAAAGAAGAAGAAGAAGGTAGCAGGAGGGGAAGAATGAAGCGGGGGAAATCGGAGGGGTAGACGAACCATGAGAGACGATGGACTCTGAAAAACAAACTGAGGGTTCTAGAGGGGAGGGGGTTGGGAGGATGGGTTAGCCTGGTGGTGGGTATTGAGGAGGGCACATTCTGCATGGAGCACTGGATGTTATGC
>NC_058406.1:113234770-113261724 GCF_002201575.2 Neomonachus schauinslandi | reverse complement strand
ATGAAGCGGGGGAAATCGGAGGGGTAGACAAACCATGAGAGACGATGGACTCTGAAAAACAAACTGAGGGTTCTAGAGGGGAGGGGGTTGGGAGGATGGGTTAGCCTGGTGGTGGGTATTGAGGAGGGCACATTCTGCATGGAGCACTGGGTGTTATGCACAAACAATGAATCATGGAACACTACATCTAAAACTAATGATGTAATGTACGGGGAGTAACATAAGAATAAAAAACAAAACAAAACAAACAAACAAAAAATTTAGTTATATTTTGCAATCCAATTAACGCTGCCCAAATGAATGAAAAAAAAAATGGCTTTTATCTTTTTATGCCATCTGTATTTTTTTAATTAGGTTCCATGCCCAGCATGGAGCCCAGTGTAGAGCCTGAACCCAGGACCCTGAGGACCAAGAGCTGAGCTGAGCTCAAGAATCAGACACTCAACCAACTGAGTCACCCAGGCACTCCATACCATCTGTTATTTTTTACAGTGAATGAATTCTGTTGGGAAACAAATGGCAACATCTTTATAAAAAGGTTGTATAATTAAGGTTTAAAGCCATTGTCCTAAGTCTTTGACTTATTTCAATAGCAGAGATATTTTTTCTGGATTTCCTCATAAATTTTGATACATTTTGGACAAATATAAACAGATTGTGACCAATTCTGTATTTAGGTTCCAGTTTCATCAATGGTAGAGTAGCTTACATTGACTAAGACTCAACCATTTAAAAAGGGCACTGTGCTGCATTGGTGGTATAGTGGTTAGCATAGCTGCCTTTCAAGGGCACTGTGCTAAATGAAAAACAGAAACCTAATGTAGCCATATGATTCCAGTTATATAACATTACCAGGATGACAAGGTAATAGACATTAAAAACAGAACAGTATTTTTCCAGGGATGGTGGTGGTGCATGGGTGGCGGTGGAGTCTGAGACTCTAAGGAAATGACACTGGGAGATCTTTGGGGGGATATAATAGTTCTATGTCATGACGGTGGTAGCGGTTACATGAATCTATACCCCTGATAAAATAACAGGTAACTATACACACAGATTGTACCAATGTCAAAATCTTGATTTGATATTGAACTATAACTATGGAGGATGAGTCCATGGGGAGGAAACTGGGTGCATGGGATCTCTCTGACTGTTCTTTGCAACTTCCTGTGAAGCTATAATTATATGACAACAAACAGGCCAAAAAACATGTACTTACCAGCATTTTGTTACAATTAGCAAGGCCCTCTGGAGGGCTCATCTCTTAGGAGATGAGAGAATTTTCTGCATAGTGATTTCTCCAGGCATTCGGCTAATTCACCATTTGGGAGCACACAGTGATTGGCTGCTTCAGCTGGCTTTTCTGATGTCAGTGGGGCAAAGGGAGACCTGCCTCACCTTGGCGTATTCCCTACTTTTTCCTGGATTACTTGAATTACTCACAATTCTCTGTATTTTTTCTTTCCTTCCCACACAGATAGAAATACATTCTTGTGGTTATAAATAGATACATAATTAAAATAAGAAACAAAATAGTCATATATTCAAGATATCCATAAAATAAATGTGCAGTTTTAATTTTAATACATTTGCATCTATAGAAGATATAAACAATTTGCAGAATGTAGGAGAGTTGGAATTTACTCATAATTTAAATTGTTAATGATTCATTTTTCCCAATTTCTTTCTTTTATATTCCAGGTAATAAAAACTATGCTGTAATAACATCAAAATTATCAAAATCATGGTGGATATATCGAAAGATGATTCCTGCTACTCTCAAATATGCTACTCTCTGGGTAATTTTTTCTGTTGCATTTTGCAGATTGTTTACATCTTTTATAGTTTCAATTCATTAAAATTTCACATGGCACGGGGCTTCACAGTCATCGCATTTATTAACACTCCTTTATTTATTAAAATCAATAAATAATTAAACATACACTATTATATATGCCCTTCTTTGTATTACATCTACATTTCGTACATTTTACATTCACTTTTCTCTTTTGAATATAATTACTAATTCATAGCTGTTCACAGTCTCCACTTGTTTCAATTAACTATTATGATTATTATCATTATTATAAAGATGGTACTTCCAGCTTAGCTCATACAAGCCCCCTTTAAATTTGTTCTTCTGTCCTTCAGCACTGCCCTTGACATTTTTGAAGTTATCCCTGGGATTCCAGACAACAAAAGGATATTCCAGACCAATTCTGGTTTGGTGTTTTGGGGGGTTTTGGGGGGGTTTTGTTTGTTTTTTGGGGGGGTTTTTGGGTTTTTGTTTTTTGGGGATTTTTTTGGTTTTGGTTTTTTTGCTCAAAAACATAGGATCAATTTCCTGCCCAGGTATTCTGGTACGTTTTAGTGGTGTGCATTAGTAGAGACAAAATATGGGCACTCTGGACACATGAGGGCTGCAGGTGGGTGGAAGTGTGGCCACTGTAGGGACAATTAGTGATGACAGACTAGAGAATAATCATCTTTTTAAGGTCATGAGTTCACACTAATATTTCCAATTTAACACATGAAGTTACTCTCCCTACCTTTCCTAGAGTGTGAAATTTCATCAACCACCAAGGCCACTGATGCTGTTTCATGCCCACAACCAATGTAAGAAGTAAATATCTCTACCCGTTTTCTACAAATCAGAAGGCAGAGTTTTGAAAGTATTAAATTGGCCTCCCTTACACAGTAAAGCAGAATATGGCATCAAGCCCATTAATACTGAAATTTCTTTTAGACAATGTAAGTTTACTGAAATTGGTGTCAATATGTTTTTGTAAATTATTTGTGTGGTTCGGCAGCCTCTATTTTTTTTTGTGCAGACACCTGCAGGATTATCTTAGCATCCCAAAAAGCTGCCAAGCTGAATCTGGATGTGGGTCCCTTTCCACTGATTTTGTGTAGAACTTGATGAGCTCTTTCATTTATATAGGATAGTCTTTCCATAACTCTAGAAAGTTTGTTCCATCATTTTTCATGGCTAATCTCTTGTTTCTTGTTTCTTTTTCCAAAACACCTTGGTTTACTTTCTGTTCTTGATCCTCTACCCCTGCCTTCTTTTCTCCATTTTCTCTCTTTTCATTCTAGGGGATCGCTTCTGGCATGCCCCACGCCACGGATTCACTCTTAGGCAGTGTTATTTCTCACTCCTCCAATTTATACATGAATGTTCACCTATGGTGGCATTTTTGTTTCTAAGACATTTCCAGCTCTACCTCTCATCTTGATGCCTCATCTTGTGGATTCCTGGAGACAATGACATCTTTTCCTCTTGTGAGGACACCAATCTCCCAAACGTGCTCTGGGCCCTGCAGGAGGGCACTGAACTGTCCTGATCCTACCACACCCTAGCCCCGCCTTCTCTGTACCATTCAGATGAGGTGAGCACCCACTGCTCCCTGGCCTGCCAGCCCCATCTCCAGGACTTCCCCTCCTAAAGACTCCAACCCACAGAATGCAGTCTATGACTGCCAATATCCTCCCACTTTTTGCTCCATGGTTCCTGGGATTTGCAGTATCTGCCTTGTTCTGGGATCCTAGCAGAAAACATCCTAGGGCTTCAAGAAAAAGCAGAGCAAATAGTAATTCACCTCTCAGAGTAGTTCCATAGGGGTAAAGACTGGTAGCTGGATTTCCAGTGGGTGTGCACCCTGACTCTACCCCACGCCTCATTACCTCTCCTTGGGCAGCTGCTCTCCTTAAGTAAAGCTGAGCCTGTTGTTCTGACTCAGCTCCATTTAGATGCCCTTCTGCATCAAGAGGTCTGTTGTTATTCTTAGTTTTCCATGCTGAAATTTTTCACTGTTACTGAGTCTTCATGTGTTTGTTGTGAGATAGATGCCATTCTGAACAAAAAGTCTCAACCTAAATAAACCTGAGGGATTTTTATAAAATAGCATTTCTCAACGTTGATAGAAATGAAAGGACAGGGAAGCTCCTGTCAGAACAGGTCATCATTAGCATAAGGCTTATTTCAGCTACAGTTTGCATTTTTGCAAAGACACTGTTTATTGAATCCATTTCACAGTTGAGGAAATTGAGCTAAAGTAGCTAGTCCAAGGTTGCATAGGAAGCATGCAAATTAAGAATGAGGGTCTCCAGGGCACATTTGGTTCAAAACTGTCAGTCAAGTTCAATCCTGACCGAGGCAGCTTAAAATGACCTTGGCATGAGAGAATGACCTAAACAATTTTTGTTAACATATTGCATCTTTGCAATGTTAAAAATGATTGAGAGTTTTTATTTGCATGCTTTTTTTCTTATTCTATAGAGAAACTCTGATTATAAGCATTTAGGTTGGTCAAGCTTTAAGATAGGAAATACAAGCTCTGTGAAGAACAGTCACATTTCCCAATTATGAAATGCTTTTCATGGTTCTTTTGTGAAAATAAAATGAAATAGGCCACATATTAATTATGACCTTCTCTGCAAGTGGAGTTTTGTAATACTACAACCCAAGTCTAATAAATTAAAATGAAGAGTGTATATAAGTTTTAGAGAAAAATGTTTCACTTTATGTCTGTGTGAACATCAGCAGAATTAACAGATGTAATAATAAGGTTTGCTAGAGTAATTTAACAACAACAGATGTAATAATAAGGTTTTCTAGAGTAATTTAACAACAACAAAAATGTTTGTAGTAAGTGAGGAAATCATTTAGAAAATTAGTTGTGACAAAATGTTCTCTGTATTAAACATAGTTTAATTTTGCACACAACATGCCCAGACACAGAAAACACTCTATTTTCCGGAATCACTGATCTTTCTGTGTAGTTTGCAAACCCTCCTGCCATTAATTGGACCCCACTCTGTTTAGTCTCATTCCCACCATTTCCTGCCATGCAAGTTCCTTTCTAGGCTGGTTCATTCTTCACCAGCTTCCAAAGCCCAGGGGCCATCCCCTTCTACAATCCCCTGGCCCAGAGTATGTGCCCAGGTCTCTTTTCCACCTTTGCAAGGCCTGGGCAAAGTTACAACCTGACCCCACCTCTTCCAATAGCATCTCCTAGACACCAGTCCTAACTTGCATAGGGCCCTTTTGTCTGTGATTTTCCCCGGCTCTTTTTTTTAAGATTTTATTAATTTGAGAGAGAGAGAGAGCAGAGAACACAAGTGGGGGGCGGAGAGGGAGAAACAGACTCCCCACTGAGCAGGGAGCCTGTCACTAGTTTCGATCCCCAGACCCTGAGATCATGACCTGAGCGAAAGGCAGTCGCTTAACTGACTGAGCCACCCAGGCGTCCCTGATTTCCCCCAGCTCTTAATCATTCATACATTCAGTCGGTCAGTCAGTCTGTCATGTAAACATTTTATTGAAAGCCTATTACATACTAGGCATGGAGGAGACACAACGATGAATAAAATAAGGTACTTACCCTTGCAGACCTCCTAATGGCGCGAGAGAGACAACAGACATAAATGAGAGAAAAGCAATGGTGGTGCTTAGTCCCTACACAGACAAATGGGTGACCATTCTACATAAGAAGTCCAGGGAAGGCCTCCCTGAGAAAGTGATAGTCAGGCAGAGGTGTGGATGACGTGAAGATACTCAGCTGGTGGATATTAGGAGAGAAAGCATTGCATGTAGAAGGAACAGCTACCATGATCTCTTAAAGGTCCTAAAGTGGGAATGAGTTTGGATTGTTCAAGCTTTGAGCAGAAAGAAGTTTCATGGGCTTTTGTTGCCAAGAGGAGCACAGAATGGGTGAAGGACAAAGAGGTAGAGAAGTCCCATCTATCAGGGCTGGGACTGTAAACAGGACATAACATGATCAAGTTTATGGTTTTAAAAAATTTCCCTGACTGCTCTTCAAAGGCAGGATTGCAAGGGAGTAAATGTGGAAGAAAAGGGACCATGTAAGAGCCCAATGCTTCATCTGAGTGACAGAACATGGGGATCTTGACTTAGGTGTTGGAAATGGAAATGAAAAAGGATTCTGAATATATTTGGAGACACATATTATGTCCCATATTTATTCTGACCACATCTTTAATTTCTTGGACTGAAATTCTCCCTGAATTGCCTTTATATTTCCAGGTTAGAGATTATTCTCATTGAAATCCTTCATAGTTTGGTAGTTCCACCTTTTTCCTGGTATTTGTTCACATTCTCCATTTGACCCAAGCAGGGAGTCTATCCCGTCATGCTTTTCTTCTTCCTGGCTTTTAATGGCCCCTAGCATTTTCCACATGTCTCTAGTTATGTAAGGCTTTAGCTTTACAAAGACCTTTTTGAAAGCTCCCGGTATTTGTTTTTATGTGTTCTTAATTTTGGCCCTTTATGCATTTTAAAACAGCCTTCAAAATTTTAGTTCATCAAAGAAATTTCTATGGAGTCACAGTGACTTTATTAAATACTTCCCCTCTTTCCCTCTTTGGTTTTGTTTATAATTGGAGAGTAAGGGTTTTATTTTGAAGAGTCTACCTTTATTTGTAAGACAAATCCCCCAAGGTTTCACATTTACACCTGTGAAAGACAGAGTTAAGACTCAGCAGCCATCTCAAAGCTAGTAGACAAGAGATCGGTAACACCCAGACAATGTTATGGTCAAATTGGGATATATCAGTATGCTGCAGGTTCATAGTCATGTCGTATTAAAATTTCTGAAGTAATAATCCCACTAGAAGCAAAGGCAAAATGTTCATGTCTAGACATAAGTTAATCCCCATTATAATAATTACCTACAACTGGGCCAAATATGAATGATCATTCTGGAAAATGTTAACCTTAGCAAATAGAACTTCAAAGCAGGCATCTATTTTTAAATTTTAAAATGTTAGCACTGATATTCTTCATTCTCTCTCTCTCTCTCTCTCTCTCTCTCTCTCTCTCACACACACACACACACACACACACACGTTTGTTATGAAAATACTACAAGAATTAAAGGGCTGAAAAGCAGCTTGCAGTGCTAACTAGTCTACCCGTCTTGACATTAAGAGGCCTACAAATGGATCATCCCAGACCATGAAGAAAATTCCAGACTTCCTTGGAATCAACTTCAATAATTACATCTTATGTTAGGAATATTGTTATCAAACTACATTGTCTGGAGTATAACAAATCAGTACTAGATATATTCATAGGCTAGAATATCAAGAGTGAATTCCTCCCTTGATTTGGTGTGGAAATTAAATGATGGTTAATAGCTTATTTTTTAAATTTAATTTATTAAAAGTACAAGAAGAGAGTTTCTAATTTATTTTTAACAGCTTTATATAAATATAGCTGATAAACAAAAAAAACTGTACATAATTAATGTACACAATTTGATGGGTTTGGACATATGCATATGCCCATGAAGCCATCACTAAAATAAAGGGGATAAACACCTCTATCGCCTCCAAAACCCCTTTGAAGGAGAGAGTTTTAAAGTTTGATTTTAACTTGAAAACTAAACAATAAGGTTTTCTAAGACTTAGACTCATTCTATGACAAATATGTCATACCATATTTTGAAAATAGTTCTTCCATAAGCCTAGTGACTTATAAAAGAATAATTTGGTCACAAAGGAGAGCATTCCATGGTGGTGGGTTGGAGGAGGGCAGAACTGTGTGTGTCTGTCAAATTGCCTGCACTACAAAAGAAGGCTAGGCCATATGCTGAGGTTGTTTTTTTAGGCAGTATTTCCACTGTTTTCAATGGGCCCATGGGCACAATCATATCATGATCAATGGTAAACCTCTCCAAAGAGAACAAAATAGCTGAAATACTTTGAGCAGTATCAATTGTCAGCTTAACACAGTTTAAATTCTATCAAACAAAAGAGGGTTAAGTAACCAGCACACCTGAGAGAGAGAGCTTTGAAAACACAATAACTAGGACTTTTACTTCATGGGGCAAATTGGGACGTTAAATTCCATGCTCATTCCTCCAACCAACAAACAGAGAGTCCCATTACAGAGCCTATTTGCCACAGAACTTCCTTGGGGAATTCTGAGAAAACACACCAGGTTTTACGTTCTAAAGATCATCCGTCACACACTTTGTTCTCCATAGAGAAACCACCATCCACCCCATGCTATACGGGCACCATAATCTGAAATACTTCCAAAGATCAGCACAGTTACTCAGAGTTATTTTGGGTTGTTTGTTTGCATTGTTGCTTTTGTTTTGTTTTCTTTACTTTTGATTTATTTTGAGTACTCATTCAATCTAGGTGGATGCCACTTAAAGGTGCTCTTCATTCTTAATATTCCATGAAATTCTTGGAGAATTTCGTATTCCATTCATTTTTCAGAATTACAATAATAAGAATTTGGGGGTTTTCACTTAAAACTAGTCCAGCCTTATAATCAAAATCAAGTCAAGATCCAAGATGTTTATCTGGTCTAATAACACCAGTGAAGAGAACATGTTGAGTAAATGAGATTTTCTGCCAAACACTTCACATATGTTATTTTAAAGCTTTACAGCAACCTTATGAGATATACATAATTCTCTGCATTTTGCAAAAGAGGAAACCAAGTTCCAGAGAGGTGATGTCATTTTCCCAAAGCCCTGTGGCCCTTAAGTTTCAAGCAGGAATTTTAACTCAAGATGACTTGATTTTCTAGTGCACATACTTTCCACCCCACCCAGCACACTAACCCAACTGGGCAACCCTATCTCAAGAGGGGAACCTGATCCACATAGGAAAATAAGACAAAACAAAACAAAGCAGAAACACAAACATAACCGGTGCCTTACATGAGTAAATCAATGTTTCCTCCTTTCTTCCTTCCCCGCATGAGCTTCTACATAACCACCCCCTATGTAGATACAGCATGTGTTTTATCAAATAAATGTGTGTGAATGTCATATGTCTGAGTACATGTGTGTGACCGTACCTCTGAGGACCAGCTCTCAAATATTCTACAGTATTTTCCGGGGAATTAGGTGATACTAATCATGTGCAAGACCAAATGATTAAACAGTGTTACAACTGATTAAATTAAAATACTTTTTACATCTGATGAGTTGGAATGTTTTTGCCATTTTGCTCTAAGATGAAGAGGGTTCACAGCGTCCATTCCAATCATCCGGTGCTCTCCAGGCAGTGGCCTGGTTTTGCTGTGGCACCGCATTTCTATTTGCATTTGGAGCAAAGGTTAACCATGTTTGTAAATGCTGACACTACACTGAGGCACCTTAAACAGTAAAACACAGGCATGGTGACACAAAAAGTAGACTGCATGAGTGAAAGAGGAGCCACTCTGTCTTGGGTCAGAGACTGAGCTTGTTGAGGAGCTAAAGGCAGAGAAGTCTTCATGGCATGGCAAGGCACTGAGTCAGTGGTCCCATGCAGTGTATGGGAAGGCTGTTCGTGAAACTCAGCCCCCCCAGATGAGGTGACAGACCTGAAGTCTGGAACTCTTTTCTTAACATGCCAGGTTGCTCTCAGTTAACTCAGTCTCTGGGTCCAGTAAAGAAGAGTGAAATATATTCCACAGGAACGAGATAGATACTGATTTGATTGCCCACCACTACCAGTCCTAGGAAAGTGCTAGAAACAATGAAGGCAGTCAATCACCCTCTTATCCACGGGGTGGTTCCAAGACCGCCAGCAGATGCCTGAAACCACAGATAATGCTGAACACTTTATGTATGAAGTTTTTTCCTATACATACACACCTATGATCAGTAAGAGATTATAATGATAACTAATAATAAAATATATTATAACAATATACTATAATAAAACTTATGTGAATGCGGTCTCTCTCTAAATAACTTATTATACTGCACTCACCCCTCTTCTTCTTGTGATGATGTGAGGTGACAGAAAGCCTACATGATGAGATGAAGTGAGGTGAAGGACACAGGCACTGTGACACAGCATTGGCTATTACTGACTGGTTGACAAATCAGGAGGATCATCTGCTTTCTGCCCATGGTTGATCATGGGTAAAACAGACTACAGAAGGCGAAACCATGGATAAGGGGTATGGGAGGACAACTGTAATTAAAGTTCAGTATGTAAGGCTTCATTTTCACATTCAAACTGTGACTTCCTTTCCTGGCCAGCAAGCTATAGAAGTTGGACTGGATTTCCCTCTCATAGCCCCTCATCATTGCCACAATAAGACTCTCATAGAAAACAAGAAAAAAAAAAACTCAATTTTGACTTGTGGCACAGAAGTGTTGATACCAATAAAATCTGTTGGCCAGATGGATTAGTAAGAATGACTTCCCACGGGCATTTAAGAAACTGAAATAACTATAGCTTGAGTCTTTGGAGAATTATTGAGAAATATCACTTCTGTGTCCTTTACTTTCTAATTCAACAGGTAAATGGTAGAAAAATAGATGACAGATAGGTGATGGTTAGATAGATTAGATATATGATAGATGACAGATAGACGATAGATAGATGATAGATAGATGATAGATAGATAGATAGATAGATAGATAGATAGATAGATAGATAGATGTAAATTAATGTAAAGGAGAGGGGGAGAGGGAGGAAGAGAAGTACCTAGAATCATGTAAATGAGAAATCTACTCTTATGCTTGAGATGTCAAATTAACATATACTTAAGAGACAAAGGAAAACAGAAGATTTAGATAGCCTTATGGATATTTCTAAGGTTGATTATTGAGAAGCCAGGCATGAGGAGGAGATGTTTGAACATTAATCTGTATGTTATTATATGCTTGGAGGCAATATAGCTGGCAGAAAATATGTGTATTTTATAAGGAAATAAAAAACTGGCGAATGTACACGTTTCTCACGGTATTGATGACATTTCTAAGTTCTTCTCTTGGTCTTGATATAACACAGTTGTGCCCCCTCTGTAATTTACAGGCAAGTTTTAGACACGAGGCTACAAACTGTTCTTGAAACTGACTCCACAAATATTGTTTTTTTATAAAATGTTTTTATGCAATTACAACTGAGCTCCCTCCCCGAGACTGCGATTCAGGTCTTTGGTGAGGAACAATCAGAAGCTGAGCCTTTGCTGGATACTATGAACAGAGGGAAAATGTTGTAAGTGAGCTTTCCATTTGGGTTTATCTATGCAATCCTGAGTTCCATGAAAAATGTCAAGATCAAATTATAAACTTGGATCTGTTGAAACCTGGAAACTTTAGGGAGTGTTCCTCCCCCTAACTTTCTGAATTCCTGGATTCTACCAATTTTTAAAAAACAATGGCTGGAGATATCTGAGGTTTGGCATATGTGTTTAGAACTCATTATCACTCTCAAGTTTACCTACTTCCACCGATATCTGAAGGCCCGAGTCTGGCTGGTGCTCAATGCTGAGGAAGGAATGATGTGTAAGACACATACAATGCCTTCTCTCAGAGAGCACATAGCTCAGACACAGACTCAGATCTCAAAAGCGTTAGTCTCTGCTGAGGTGATGGGTACTGCAAGAGCGAGCCGTGGAGATGAAGGAAATGTTGACTTACACTAGTCTAGGTGTCAAGGAATGGCTGTTTTGTTAAAATTGTAAGTAGTGTTGATGATCATTGGCTGAAGGTGGTTGTGGGGACATCAAGTACAGGGGAAAGCCTGGCAAGAGGGCCCCGTAATCAGGACGCTGTAGAAGTGCTATTGTGGAAAAGCAAGGTTGGACTTAGGTTGGCAGCAGCAACAATTGCAAGGAAAACTGCACATCTACACATCACAGCAAAGCAAAATGGAGAGAACCTTGTATATTATTTGCTTGTCAAAATCGGGGAGGGCGGGGAGGGCTCTCCCTTCTCTAAGCAAGGCCTTATTTTGGTTCTTTTAAAATAAACAAGGAAAAGGGCATTTCAGGGTAGCAAGAGACCTAGAGACCATTTGACAAGGATTTATTCTCCCATCTCTTCATTGTGTACACAACATTATATTTCACAGCCTTCAAAGATTCCCACTGCTATGTCCCCCCAGATTCACGCGTCAAAATGCTAACCCTCCACTGTGATGGTAGTTGGAGGTGGGCCTTTGGGAAGTCATAAGGTCATGGAGGTGGAGCCCTCACAAGTAGGATTAGTGCATTATAAAAGCAAGTCTGAATGCCCTCATCCTTTTTCTGCTACATGAGAATGAGAAGTTGGCAGTCGGCAACCTGGCAGAGGTCTCTCACCTCTATCCAGCCGTACGGGCATCCTGATGTCAGACTGCCATTCCTAGAACTGGGAGAAGTAAATTTCTGTTGTGTATAAGCCACCCAGTCTGTGGTGCTTCCTTATGGCTGTCCAAATGGACTAAGACAAACACCTTGTGTTTCAGCCTTGATGTGCACATGTCGTCCTTTTGTTCACGCAGGTGCACAGATTTGAACCTCTTACCCCATGCAGTGGAGGAAACAAAGATTTGGTTCTGCTTCAAGGCCAGAGGGATGGGACAGTGCCACCCTTCACACCCTTTTCTATGAGTGGCAGATAGAAACTATGAATTTTCTGTGTCATGGTGGACAGATCCCTCTCTTTTCTCCAGTAGCCACATTAAGGTGTAAGCAGCATAGTGTTTGAATGGGGATTTTTCACAGGAACAGTGCAAGCATTACGTGTTTCCTTTGTTGCAATAATGTGAAATTTATTTTTCTGAGAAAAGAACACATGGATTGGTGGGACTTACTTGGGAACAATAGTTAACAGTCGATTTATTACCAACCGTTTTCCAATAGAAGGGAAAAAGTAAATCAATATACAGTGAGTTTTAAGAGGCTTCATGCCTGTGGAAGGGATTTGAACATTCCTGAGAACAACACTGCAATCATTTGATAATAATTGTGGTAGTAATAGTAATGATAATGGCAAAAAGCAAAAGATAGAATAATGAAACTTTAAAAAAATCTATTTAGAAAGTGATCAGGTACTATATGTAAGGAAATAATTGCCCAAAGTATAGGATTATGTATTATAAATATTCAAAAAACATCCTTCCTAAAAATCTTTATGCTGAAATCAAAACAATCATCTTAGTGACTGCCTTACAAAAAGCCAGGCATTGCAGTATAAAAGTCATTTTAAGATATTGCTTCGTATCTGTCTTATCCCAAGATAATTATATGCTCATGCTGGTGCCAAATGTAAATTTTGTTTATTTCTTTCTGAAAACTGTGGCAGAGATTTTAACGGCATTGCCTAGAGCATATGGTCAGATGTGTGTATTATTTTGAAAGGTTACTCATATATGTGCTCCAAACACATATGTACATGCAGTTTAGAATGGTGATAATGTTCATTGGTCTGAGCTTCCATCAATTTATTTCACTTTCCTATGAGCTTTTGCATTGCACCCTCAGCAGTATTGACTTATTAAAATGCTACCGTTTGCCAACTGGAATACTGTCAAACGTTTTTCAGCTTTCTCTTTCACACTGCAATTTGGAAGAAAATGCTCTTGCTATCACAAATGACTTGTTCCCACCTTAAGTAATACAGCTGAAGTTGCTACTTAATTTCCAGCATCGACCTAACCGCTGCAAATGTCATGCACGCAGTTCTCAGTATCAAGGTATGCTGCACAGTCGGCTCTAGGAGAGAGGACTATTTTTTCCCTAGCGAGGCCACCAAACAACATAGACTGTTATTTCTTTTACAGTACAATGGCTGTGAAAGAAACAGTCATCTTTATGTACAGCATGTCTTTCTGGCATAAGGTTGAAATAAATACAGAGAGTATGTTTGAATTTAAGGCTTCTATGAACAACACAGTCCCCTACGACTTACATACTGCATGAATCTGTCTTTCACATAATTCAAATGCCAGCAGTAGACTCCATCTCTCCCACTGAACCCCTATTGCTGATACTATCTTCCCAGACTATTTTGATGTCCTGTGAGAATGAGGCCTTTTTAGGAGGCATATACATAACTCACATTGATCCTGATCCAAGTTCTGCATTGCAGAATGAAGAAAGAGAATGTACGAGTAAGAATATGAGTTGTTTATTTATGATAGCATAGGTAACAAGCTGTGTGTACTTCTAAACTTCAGAAAGATCTCCAAGTTAATAAAAGCAAATTCGAGATTGTATAAGCCCACATACTTTCTAGGTAAAGGCAAGAAAGAAGCAAACATGATTGCCCAGAGTTTAAAAATAAAGACAGGAAGATGTAGGTAAACTCAAGAAATGAAGGTTGAAGTGCCAAGTGAAATCATCTGTATAAATTTAAAACTATTCAAATATTTGCTAGAATTAGAGCTTTTAGCCTCATCGATAGGTTCTCTTCTTTGTTAGCATTACAAAATGATATTTATTAATTTTTTATGCAATAAGATAGACAATATTGGTAGATAGAAAGAATTTACAAACTTTAGTGGACTCTGGAAGTTGATCTAATTTGAATGGGGTATGGTCATGAAGGACTATTCTGATAACACAACGGACAGAGTTTTCAGGTAGAAAAGAAGGACAAATAGATAAGCAAGTGTACATCAACATCTGCATCAGACCGTCCCAAGTTCTACAAGGTTATACTCAAGGAGGAGTAAGATTTTGAAGAAATAAATGGTAAAAGAATGAATCCACGTGATAAAAAAAGGAAAGAGAGCTTTGCTCACATCTTCCTGATTTATTAAGAATCCTAATGATGGAAAAAAATGTTTGGAAATAATCAGGCAGGTTCCTTAATCCACCATACAACCAAGTGCTCTCAGGTCAAGATTATGACCCTCCTATAAGTTACGAACCTCAGTATTAAATAAAAACCGTTCAAAGCTTAGGCTGATGGCAAATCTGTAGAAGATGTGAGGGATGCAGATATGCCCACCTTCACACTCTTGGCAGCTGTGGGATGCTGGATAAGGAGCTAAAGCAATGACAATTTCTTCCATTCACACTAGGCATCCTAAGGAAACTTGCAGAGAGCTGTGGGCAAGTCAGTCTAGTTAGTGGAATGCAGTAAACCTCCACGCAGTAAACCCCAGTTTACTGAGGAAAGGGCTTCTTGAAGAATTATTTAAGTAGCCAACATTTTGCTACTCCTGAATCTGGGAAACGGAGAACTTTATTGTACCTCAATGAACTCCATAAGAACTCTATAATTTCCTCTTTGGTTGTTGAAGAAGGAGTTTCAGGGCTTATGATAATTAATTTGAATGTCACCTTGGCAAGCCTTGGTACCCAGATACTAGGTCAAATATTATTCTGGATGTATCTGTGAAGGTGTTTTGGATGAGATTAAAATTTAAAGAATGGACCCGAGTAAAACATTGTCTTCCATAGTATGGTGGGCCTTATCTAATCAGTTGAAGGCCTGAACAGAACAAAGGATGATCTCCACAGAGCAAGAAAGAATTTTGCTAGTAGACTGCCTTTGGATTTAGACTGCAACACTGGCTCGTTCCTGGGTCTCCAGCTTGCTGGCTTACCCTGCAGATTTTGGACTTCCCTCTCCATGAGCCAATTCCTTAAAATCTCTTTCTCTCTCTCTCTCTCTCTCTCTCTCCTCTGTCTCTCTCTCTCTCTGTGTATATGAATACACAACCTGTTGGTTCAGTTTCTCTGGAGAACCCTGACTAATACAAGTGCACTATACCCAGGTACTTCTCTAAGTTAAGGGATAAGCTCAAATCCAAACAAATGAACAGACAAGTATCAGAAATCCATACATCATATATGTATACTCATACAGTCAAGGAATGAATGGACTTAATGAGATGGTTGAGGCACATTTTAGCAATATAATTCTCTAGCCATGTAACTACCATGATAACTTCTGACTAAAAAAAGGAAAATGTCATCCCCTATCATTAATAAAACATGCAGTTCAGAAGATTTTGCTCTTTGAAGGTCAAGTGACACCTTTCTGCCATGTTCTTTGAGATCGGCTAACATATCTCAGTCTCTGACCCAATGGGCAACATGATACAATAAAGACTGGTAGAGTCTGACAGAACTGGACACACAAAGATGTGTGCCTGTTGCTCTCTCAAGTGCCTGTTCATTTGCAGCCTACATCACAGCAGGTGGGGAAATTTTAATTAAATGACATATGTAGAATACTTCAAACCAACTTAGCCCCTACAGGCAGTCAATAAATATTAATTTTGACAGTCTATCGTGCAAATAAGAATAAGACATCTCTGCCACCAAGGGCCTGCTTATTTTGTTCATTTTTCTCTCAGAAACCTAATTCTGTGACACATCAGACTTTAAAGACAAAGGTAACTTAAATTGATTCACTCCCGTTTATTTCCAGCACTACAAAGTCAGCACTCAGGAACCTTAACAACAGGATTTTCTCAGGGTGACGAGAACTATCCATCTCATCTTGAGATACTAAATGTTCTTCCTCACCCATTACTGGCAAAAAATCTTTTGAAAACAAAGAACATTTTCAGTGAAAATACAGGGAGGGAAATGGAGGGGAATATATGAGCCATTCTTTGTGTTTCTATGTTGGCTAATATTCCAATTCTGTCTTCAAAATTATCACCAAATAAATTGTAAGCCTGATTACATAAGTTATGAGTTCTTAAAGCACATATGTTCACATATAGCAAGGTGTAGAACTTTAGGAATTGTGTTCATGAGACAAATGTGCGAGTGAAAAAAATGATTATACATTGAGAGGATGTCCATCTCTAGGCTTTCTAGTTGATGCTGTGTTAAGAAAAAACAAAACAAAAACTGTACATTCATTATCTTCTTCTATTTTTGTATTAGACACAGACATTCTGCACAAGAGCAGAATAGTCTCCACTCAGAAGAATCAGCGTTTGTCTTTCAGCACCCAACATATATCCTGGAGGCTCCTGGGAAAAACACTTGAGGAGGTACCCATAAGGAACCATCATTCACAAAGTTTCAGATGTCTTATGTAATGGCTGGATTCTCTAGCAGCCTGGAAATCATTGACAACTTTCATTTGCTTTCTGTGGCACCTGCAGACATGAAAAAAATCTAGGGAAATGAAAAACATTTCCACTACGTGAGCATGCAGCTGGTGTCATTGCTACGGATGTCATAACTAACGTATGGACAAAACACCAAAGGCTTAACCAGGTTGCTTGTATTTTCCAGTTGTATGAACTTAGTCACTTTTGGAACAAAGTTCAATTAACTTGGCACAGTTTCACTGGGTATAATATACAACAGGTAAAGCTATTCAGCATAAGAGGATTCAAGTTATAAGTGTAAAAGTGCCATTCGTTTTATTTCTTTTTTTTATTAAGATTTTTTTTTTCATAGAAGTTTCAGGTTCACAACAAAATTGAGGAGGAAGGTACAGAGACTTCCCATACATCCTTTGCCCCAACACATGCAGAACCTCCCCCATTATCAGCACCCCCCATCAGAGTGGTACATTTATTACAATCGATGACCCTACATCAACTGGTCATGTTCACCCAAAATCCATAGTTTACATTACAGTTCACTCTTGGTGTTGTATATTCTATGGGTTTGGAGAAATGTATAATAACATGTACCCATCATATGTTATCATATAGAGTATTTTCACTGCCCTAAAATCCTCTGTGCTCTGCCTATTCATTCCTTCTCACTGGAAACCACTGATCTTTTTACTGTCTCCATAGTTTTGCCTTTTCCAGAGTGTCATATCGTTGGAATTATATAGTATGCAGCCTTTTCAGATTGGCTTCTTTCACTCAGTAATATGCATTTAAGTTTCCTCCATGGCTTGACAGTTCATTTCCTTTTAGTGTTGAATAATATTCCATTGTCTAAATGTACTACCTATTGTTTTTCCATTCACCTATTGAAGGGCATCTAGGTTGCTTCTAAGCTTTGGCAATTATGGGTAAAGTTGCTATGAACATATGTGCAGGTTTTTGTGTGCACAATAAGTTTTCAACTGCTTTGGGTAAATACCAAAGAGTGCAAATGCTGGAGTGTATGGTAAGAGTATGTTTAGCTTTGTGAGAAACTGCTAAACTGTCTTCTGAAGTAGCTGTACTATTTTGCATTCCCACCAGCAATGTATGAGAATGCCTGTTGCTCCACAGCCTCACCATCATTTGGTGTTGTAAGTGTTCCAAATTTTGGCCATTCTAATAGGTATATAGTGGGATCTCATTGCTTTAATTTGCATTTACCTGATGACATATGATGTGAAGCATCTTTTCATATGCTTATTTGCCATCTGTATATCTTCTTTGGTGAGGTGTCTGTCCTTTGGCTCAATTTTTAATCAGGTTGTTTGTTTTCTTATTGTCAAGTTTTAAGAGTTCTTCACATATTTTGGTTAACAGTTCTTTATCAGATGTGTCTTTGCAAATATTTTCTCCCAGGATGTGGCTTTTCTTCTCATTATCTTGACATTGTCTTTTGCAGGGTAGAAATTTTCAATTTTAGTTAAGTCCAGCTTATCCATTATTTCTTTCATGAATCACGCCTTTGTCTTCTATCTAAAAAGTAATTGCCAAACTCAAGATCATCTAGATTTTTTTCCTCTGTTACCTTCTAGGAGTTTTATAGCTTTGTGTTTTATATACTATGATTCATTTTGAGTTAATTCTTGTGACGGGTGTAAGGTCTATGTCTATATTCAATTTTTTTGCATATGAATGTCCAGTTGTGACAGCATCACTTATTGGAAAGATCATCTTTACTTCATTTGCTCCTTTGTCAAAGATCAGTTGACTATATTTATTGTGGTCTATTTCTAGACTCTCTGTTCTGATGTATTTGTCTATTGTTTCACCAATACCACACCGTCATAATTACTTTAGTTTTACAGTAATTCTTGAAGTCAGTAGTGTCAGTCTTCTAACTTTGTTCTTCTCCTTCAATACTGTCTTGGCTATTCTGAGTCTTTTGCCTCTCCATATAAACTTTAGATTAAGTTTATCAATATCCATAAAATAACTTGTGGGAATTTTATTGGGATTGCAATGAATCTGTAGTTCAAGTCGAGAAGAACTGACATCTTTTTTTTTTATTATGTTATGTTAATCACCATACATTACATCATTAGTTTTTGATGTAGTGTACCATGATTCATTGTTTGCGTATAACACCCACTGCTCCATGCAGCATGTGCCCTCTTTAATACCCATCACCAGGCTAACCCATCCCCCCACCCCCCTCCCCTCTAGAACCCTCAGTTTGTTTTTCAGAGTCCCTCGTCTATCATGGTTCGTCTCACCCTCCAATTTGCCCCCCTTCACTCTTCCCCTCCTGCTATCTTCTTCATTTTTTTTTAAAACATATAATGTATTATTTGTTTCAGAGATACAGTGACATCTTGACAATATTGAGTCTTCGTATCTATAAACATGGACTCTCTCTCCATTGATTTAGTTCTTTAATTTCATTCATTAGAGTTCTGTACTTTTACTCATATAAATCTGGTACAAATTTTGTTAGATTTATACCTAAGTATTTCATTTTTGAGGGGTGCTAATGTAAATCATACTGTGCTTTTTTATTTCAAATCCCATTTGTTCACTGCTGATATGTAGAAAAGAGATTAACTTTTATACATTAACCTCATGTCCTGAAAAATCGCTATAGTCACTTATTTGTTCCAGGACTTCTCTTACTGATTGTTTTGGATTTTCTACATAGATGATTGTGTTATCTATGAACAGAGATACTTTTATTTGTTCCTTCCCAATCATTATACCTTTTATTTCATTTCCTTGTCTATTTGCATTAGCTCGGATTTCCAGCATGATATTGAAAAACAGTAGTGAGAAGAGATATCCTTGCCTCATTCTTGATCTTAGTGGGAAAGTTTCAAGTTTTTCACCATTAAGTATAGTGTCAGCTGTAGATTTTTTTGTAGATATTTTTAACAAACTGAGTAAATTCTCCTCTATTCCTAGTTTACTGAGAGTATTTATCATGAATCTGTGTTGCATTTGGTTGAATCCTTTTTCTGCATCTACTGATATGATCATATGTTGTTGTTGTTTACTCTGTTGATGTAATGGATTACATTAATTGATTTTTGAATAACCACAATAAATCCCACTTGGTCATGGTATATAAATCTTTTTACAGACTGTTGGATTCAATTTGTTAATATTTTGTTGAGGACCTTTGCATCATAAGAGATATTGATCTGTAGTCTTTTCTTGTGATGTCTTTGTCTGGCTTTGGTACTATGGTAATGCTGACCTCATAAAATGAGTTAGGAAGTATTCCCTCTGCTTCTATTTTCGGAAAGAAATCGTAGAGATTTGGTATCATTTCTTCCTTAAAGGTAGAATTCACCAGTGAACCCATCTGGACATGTTGCTTTTTATTTTGGAAGGTTATGAATTGATTAAATTTCTTTAATAGATAAAATTTATTCAGATGGCCTGTTTCTTTTTGCATAAGTTTTGGTAGATTGTGTCTTTTATGGAATTGGTCCATTTCATCTTGATCTATCATTGGTTTTATTTTATTTTTGTACCTCTAGAGGAAAGGTTGAGAACACCATATATTCATATAACATCCCTTTTCTTAAATAAATGGTAGCATACCTGTTTTTTCACTATATAACCTGGAAATCATTTCATAATAGTATATGGAAATAAACCTCATTCCTTTATATATAAACAATTCTTTTAAGAAAATTATTCAATGACAGACTTTTCTGAACAGCATTTGGGGGATAATACTGTGTAATTTCATTATTTATTACACATTTTTCTCAACCTTTAGTTTCCTTAGGTGAGTCCTTATGTTACATCAAATCCACTAACTGTTATAGGGTCAGGATAATTTTCATGGTCCTTAAGAGGCCCCTCATGACCACTGGTGATACAGGGTAATATTCATCATCTCATTTTTCTATTTTTACCTATGATATCTAATTGTCTTATCAATAGTCCAAAATTATGCCCATGTGTTTCTCTCCAATCCTCTCCATGAGACAATAAGAAACATGTTTATATAGAGTCCCAGTGCATATATCACATTGATTCCCAAAGTAGCTATGAAAACTAATTTGAAAGCTGAATTCTGACTAGACTAAAAAATAAGCCAAAGTTTTCAATGAGATTTTTAAAAATATACTTTGAAGTTTTAGTTGCCTGGTAAGTTTAAGAAAATGTAGGGAATATTCAGCAAAGGGATAATTGCTGCTGAGTTTGGGGTTGCTCATGTTATATTTGAGAAGCACAAAGAAGCACAGAGAAAAAAAATGAGCTATGAATCCAAAGAGAGGCAAATTTCTTGTCTCCCTTAAGCTTAGTAAGCTACCCTGTTTTTATAGGATGACACTTCCAGCACAGCCTGATCCCAGTTGAAAGGTCCACTAGTCAACAGCTATAAAAGATTTTGCTTTAGCAAGTCCTGAGAGAGAACTGCAGATCCTTTCTCTGAGTTCCTAAAACATTTTTTATCTATACTGCTTAATGGGACACTAAGTCATAAAATTTCTGGCATCTTACCTGTTTCATGTGCACATGTCCCTTCTCTTCATTGTGATTGTTCCTTGTTTTATAGTTCTAAACCTATCAGAGGTCTTAGCACAGTGTTGAAAATACTGTGTGTGCTCTATAAACACTTGCTGAACTACACTGAAATGAATAATATCCTTTGAAGACCCTATCTTCTGAGGAAAAAACAATTTGGTCTTTCTAAAATGCTTTTTAAGAAACTGGATGAAACATTTTGTTTAGATCCTTCCTAAGAACTTTCTAGTATCCTGACTCCAAATAGATATTTGAAGATATTTCTCATTTTTTTCTCATTAAAAAGCCTATATTTTTAATGTCTAATACTGTCTATTGAATATCATGATTAAGCAGTCTATTTATAATTCAAAAATTAAATTCTCTTACTGATAGGTTGGTTTCATCTAAATCAGGACATACTCAGGGGCACCTGGGTGGCTCATTTAGTCAAGTGTCTGACTCTTGATTTTGGGTCAGGTCATGATCTTAGGGTCATGAGACTGAGCCCCACATCTGGCTCCATGCTCAGCACAGAGTCTGCTTGTCCCTCTCCCTATGCTCCTCCCCTTGCTCATGTGTGCACTCTCTCTCTCTCAAATAAATAAATAAAATCTTTAAATCAGAACATACTAAAAATGCTCCAGCTGTTGTTTAATATTGTCACAGAAGAAGAAAATATAATAAATATTATTCCAAGGCTATTCTACCTTTATTATTTAGAAGTTCTTTCTTGAATATTACTTTAAGTTCTTTTGCTACAGTCTAAGACATTTATTCTCTTCTTAGAGAAGATGGAGCATGTAGACTTATGTTTCTGAGTAACCAGTAATGACCAACTGGTTATTGAGCCTTTATACATTTTAAATTTTTATATAGAACCTTTAGCTCTTTATTTATGACTATTCTGAAAACAATCTTACAAAAGGAAATAAATCTATCTACCTACACACACACACACACACTCACACACACACACTCCTAGTTTGAGCTTAGAGATGTACAGAGTTGGAAAGGATGGTATCACTCTTACCTTTACAACAAAGAAAAACCTGGGTAAGCTATAAATTAATGACTTTTCTTGAAAACTAGGCTCTAGGGTAAAAAACTAACCCAAAATTGAGTGACAGGTTTTTGTAGGTAGACACAGGACCCAAATATTTGCTTTTCTGGGGCAGATGCCAACAGATCTCCTATAAGTCAGTACAGTAATTCACCTAGCAATTTTCAACAAACTGCCAAAGGCTAGGTGTGAACTATCACAAAAGTTTGCACCTACTTACAGACTGTTCCTCTAGAAACCCCACCAGGCATTTGCAGGGAAGATTAGGGAGAACATTAAGAAAGAGTCCCTCCTGGTCTGACTAGAAGGAGAAAGACCAGTCACTGCTTAAATTCTGCCCAGACCTACTTTTCCTATCTCTCCTTTGGAACAGAAAATTTAATCTGCAGAAGGAAGAGCAACAAAAAGAGCCACCTCAGGACACTGGTGGAAACTCACTGCAGCTTGGGCAGAGAAACATGAAGAAAATAAATCTCTGGCCCTGGGGGAAGAGGAGGAATATGTGCTAGACCCACTATATCTGGAGAAGGTCAGGGAATACTGTGAAGGCCATAACTCCAGACCCATGTTCATAATGCCCAGCCAAGACTGAGGCTTAATCAAAATATCAGAGAACATACATACCTCTTTCCCACCCTCTCATCACCACATTAACAAATGTTCAGTAAAAATAACAGTGGAATACAGCTGGGAGAGTGGCAACAGGCAGATCAGAAGGGCCAAATCTAAGTAGGAGTACACAAGTCAAATGGGAAACCAACATTGGGAAAACTTCTCTGACAAATTAGGGTATGTCTTAAACACAGGTGTTCTTAAAGGTATCTGAAGACTATGATACACTAAGTATAACCATAACAACAGCAGTCTTTAATCTCAGCCCAACTACTGATTACATTAGCACTAATTCTTACACTAAGTGCTGAGCGCAGGAAGGTGTGCTTATCTGCAAGCATGAACAATAATGACTCTAGTGTCTTCTATTCTATACAATATATGTAGTTTCCAACAAAAAATTACAAGGCATGGAAAAAGGCAGGAAAACCACAGTCTGAAAAGACCAAGCAATAATCAAAACCAGACTCAGATATGACACAGACATTGAAACTATCAGACAAGGAATTTAATGTAATTATGATAAATATGTTAAGTCTCTAATGGAAGATGCAGACAATATACAAAATTAGGTAGAACAATTAGAAACTATAAGAAAGAGCTAAAGCAAATTCTAGAAATCAAAAACATAGTAACAGGCATGAAAAAAATTTTTTGACAGGTTCATCAGTAGATTCAACATAGCCTAGAAAAGAACGAATGAATTTTTAGATAGGGTAATATAGACACAAAGATTAAAAAAAAAGCTGTGGACAATATCAAACAAATAGTCTTATAGATACACAACTGGAATCCCAGAAAGAGAAGAAAAAGAACAGACCTGATAAATATTAATCACCATACATTATATCATTAGTTTTTGATGTAGTGTTCCATGATTCATTGTTTGCACATAACACTCAGTGCTCCATGCAGAATGTGCCCTCCTCAATACCCATCACCAGGCTAACCCATCCACCCACCCCCCTCCCCTCATGGGAGAGACTATGGACTCTGAGAAACAAACTGAGGGTTCTAGAGGGGAGGGTATGGGGGATGGGTTAGACTGGTGATGGGTATTAAAGAGGGCACGTACTGCATGGAGCACTGGGTGTTATATGCAAACAATGAATCACGGTACACTACATCAAAACCTAATGATGTAATGTATGGTGATTAGCATAACATAATAAAAAAATGTAAAAACAAAAAAAAAGATAATAGTCAAAATTTTTCAAAATTAGATGCAGAAACCAAATCACAGATCCAAAAACTCACCAAGCAGGATAAACACTAACACACACACACCACCACTACCACCATCACCATGCCTAGGCACATAATATTCAAAGTGCTGTAAACCAAACCAAAGACAGACAAAATCTTGAAGTCAGTCAGAGAAAGAAGACACATGAACATGGATTGGAAGAACAAATATTGTGAAGATGTCAATGCTACCTAGAGCAATCTACACATTCAATGCAATTCCCATCAACATACCATCCACTTTTTTCAAAGAAATGGAACAAATAATCCTAAAATTTGTATGGAACCAGAAAAGACCCCGAATAGCCAGAGGAATGTTGAAAAAGAAAAGCAAAGCTGGCGGCATCACAATTCCGGACTTCAAGCTCTATTACAAAGCTGTCATCATCAAGACAGTATGGTACTGGCACAGAAACAAGCACATAGATCAATGGAACAGAATAGAGAGCCCAGAAATGGACCCTCAACTCTATGGTCAACTCATCTTCAACAAAGCAGGAAAGAATGTCCAATGGAAAAAAGACAGTCTCTTCAACAAATCATCTTGGGAAAATTGGATAGCCACATGCAGAAGAATGAAACTGGACCATTTCCTTACACCACACACAAAAATAGACTCCAAATGGTTGAAAGACCTCAATGTGAGACAGGAGTTCATCAAAATCCTAAAGGAGAACACAGGCAGTAACCTCTTTGACCTCAGCCGAAGCAACTTCTTCCTAGAAACATCGCCAAAGGCAAGGGAAGCAAGGGCAAAAATGAACTATTGGGACTTCATCAAGATAAAAAGCTTTTGCAAAGCAAAGGAAACAGTCAACAAAACCAAAAGACAACCGACAGAATGGGAGAAGATATTTGCAAATGACATATCAGATAAAGGGCTAGTATCCAAAATCTATAAAGAACTCATCAAACTCAACACCCAAAGAACAAATGATCCAATCAAGAAATGGGCAGAAGACATGAACAGACATTTTTCCAAAGAAGACATCCAAATGGCCAACAGACACATGAAAAAGTGCTCAATATCGCTTGGCATCAGGGAAATCCAAATCAAAACCTCAATGAGATACTACCTCACACCAGTCAGAATGGCTAAAATTAACAAGTCAGGAAACAACAGATGTTGGCGGGGATGCGGAGAAAGGGGAACCCTCCTACACGGTTGGTGGGAATGCAAGCTGGTGCAGCCACTCTGGAAAACAGTATGGAGGTTCCTCAAAAAGTTGAAAATAGAGCTACCATATGATCCAGCAATTGCACTACTGGGTATTTACCCCAAAGATACAAAAGTAGGGATCCGAAAGGGTACGTGCACCCTGATGTTTATAGCAGCAATGTCCACAATAGCCAAACTGTGGAAAGACCCAGGATGTCCATCGACAGATGAATGGATAAAGAAGAAGTGGTATATATATACAATGGAATATTATGCAGCCATCAAAAGGAATGAGATCTTGCCATTTGCAACGATGAGGATGGAACTGGAGGGTATTATGTTGAGAGAAATAAGTCAAACAGAGAAAGACATGTATCATATGACCTCACTGATATGAGGAATTCTTAATCACAGGAAACAAACTGAGGGTTGCTGGAGTGGGGGGTGGGGTGGGAAGGATGGGGTGACTGGGTGATAGACACTGGGGAGGGTATGTGCTCTGGTAAGCATTGTGAATTGTGCAAGACTGTTGAATCTCAGATCTGTACCTCTGAAACAAATAATGCAATATATGTTAAGAAAAAAAAAAAAAGAAGAAGAAGGCAGCAGGAGGGGAAGAATGAAGCGGGGGAAATTGGAGGGGTAGACGAACCATGAGAGACAATGGACTCTGAAAAACAAACTGAGGGTTCTAGAGGGGAGGGGGGTGGGAGGATGGGTTAGCCTGGTGATGGGTATTGAGGAGGGCACATTCTGCATGGAGCACTGGGTGTTATGCACAAACAATGAATCATGGAACACTACATCTAAAACTAATGATGTAATGTATGGGGATTAACATAAGAATAAAAAAATGAAAAAAAAAAGACACATAAACAGCAGAAAGGATAAGAATCATAGCAGACTTCTTGTCCTAATATATGCAAGCAAGAAAACAGTGAGTGACATCTTCCAGCACTAAAAGAAAAAACCCTGGTAATAAAGAATTCTACACCCAGTGAAAATACCATTTTAAAACAAAGAAGAAACAAAGATTTTCTCAGAGGAACAAAAACTGAGGGAATTCATTGCTAACAGACTACTCAGCAGGCCGTATGGAAGGGAGTTCTTCAGATTATGAATAGGCCAGAAGCTTTCATCTACACAGAGAAATGAAGTATGTCAGAAAAAGAATTAAAGTAAAATGTTCTTTTTTTCATTTTTAATTCTCTATAAAAATAACTTACTACTTATGTTTAAAGCAAAGCAGTAATTATATGTTGTATATTTATACATATGTAAAAGTAAAATGTATGATAGCAATGGTACAAGAAATGGGAGGTAGAAATCAGGACTATTTTAAGATCCTTATACCCCACATGAAGTGGTATAATATTATTTGAAGGGAGGCTCAGATTATTTTAAAATGGATATTTGTAAACCATGGGACAACCACTAAGTTAAAAAAAAGAATGTAAATGATATCAATAGAGGAGTTAAAATTGATTAATTATAAAAATTCAATTAAATCCAGAGAAGGCAGAAAAAGGACGGAAGGAAGGAAAAAGAAAGAAAGAAAGAAAGAAAGAAAGAAAGAAAGAAAGAAAGAAA